>NW_006800024.1:231540-289961 GCF_000485575.1 Poecilia formosa | reverse complement strand
CAAGTGAGAAACAATTGTCTTTCTGGAGGCACGTAGGTTTTAAATTTCACTCAAAGCACCTTCAAAAGAGGAATTAGACAAACAGCTTGAAAAGAAAAACATGAAGAGGAATTTATATTGACATAGTGTAAATAATTCTAATGTAATGTCATCAGATGTATTAGGAAGGTTGCAGGGATTTAATTTTAATACAATATTTTTTTTCTTCAAATTAACAAAGCAAATACAAAACTGGACCACAACATCTTGTTCTGAAGATGATAAAATATAACTAAACTGAGTGTGATTGCATTTGGGTTTGTAGCTTTAAATTATTATCACACAATATTACAGTACTAGATGCATTTATTGAAATAACTTAAAATCAAATGTGTGCACTGTAACTTTATTTGGAAACAAATATTGAATGATTTTCCACTGACTTAAGACAGCAACTCTCACATACACTCTTATTATATTCAAACTATGCCATACTGATTGTTAATTTTGGTCAAACTAATACTGCCTCACTCATATTTACATCCACCAGAATCAAGACAAACTAATTATTTTATTTTTTATTTTTTTTAACCAAATTCTGCTACCCTTACATAGTAGGAGTAATCATCCTAGTTTGGTTAATATTTGGCAAGAACAAAGATTTTACATTAAACAAAGTTCATTTTAGTCTAACTAATCTTAGTTAATTGCAAATATCTGAAACAAAAATTATGTTTTTTTTAGCTGCCCTTGAATTTGTGACACACAAAAACCATCTTCCTTTTCTGCATACTCTTCTTTTCCCCTCTTTTCTTTCCCAGCTTGTTATGCAGATTCCCAGATTTGCCTCCTTCAACATTCATACAAACACACACACAGTAACACACAGACATACAGTTCTGTCTCTGACTCCCTAGGGGAACCAGGGAAGGGCAAAGCGAAGATGGAAATGAATTCAGCCATGTTGCAAGTGGCAACGCAAATCTGCATCTGTAATTACCCCCAGAAACACACAAGGAGCTTTCTTTCCTTTCCTTGCTCCTGCTCTCCATTTCTTCTGCCCTCCCTCTCCCTTTCTTCCCATCTCCTCCTTCTCACCACGACTCCATCTCTCTCCTCTGTCTATACCTCTGAACTACCCCCTTTCTCCTCCTTCGTGTCTATCCCACACTCTCTCCGTCTCAAAGGCTTCTTAAGTGATGCTTGGTGGGCCAATTAAGGTGAGTAGGAGTACGGGGCTGCGTGTGTGTGTGTGTGTGTAGGTGTGTGTGTGTGTGTGTGTGTGTGTGTGTGTGTGTGCTCATGCATGCAAGAGTGTGTTTATTAATTCACCAAAACACCTTGCAGTCTGCCTATGTCCACATGGTCTGTATTTGTGTCTGTCTTTCTGCACACATGTGAGCGCCTGTTCATGTGCGGTGTCATCTCTTTGTGTCTGAGTCGAGGCATACTCATGTGTTTACTGTGTAGGTGTCCCCTCAGGCCAAACCTTGAATCTGTTGGATCTCTAACGGGACAAAGGCCCAAATAATACACAAATTCAAAAACAAATTCTTCATCCTGTCACATCACAAATAATGTATAACTTAATAAAAACATGGCACAACTGTTATCACTAATAACCTTTGTGACAGTCAAGAAATAATGATAAATATTTACTCTATTGTTATCAAGTATTGTCTACATTAATTAATACTGAAAGTGTAGGAGGAGAGGTTAATTAAATTTGCCAGAAACAATTATGCAGCACAGATAAAGTTGGCCAGTAATCTGTCATTTCTTGTAGTTATTAATACAATCATGCCCGCCCAATTCAATGACTTTGCTAACTAGTCAAGCTGAGCTATGTTCAAAAACAAGAAAAATTATTACTCCATATTTTATCTCTGATTTCTGATCTTAACTAACAATGTAAAAAAAAGTCAAATAGTCTCAGGAATTCAGTTTTTACTCTTAGTCAACTGGGAATCAGGTTTCATCATGATCTTTCAAAGGGCCTACCTGCTGAAACAAGTAGTCTCTCTAAGCTGCTAATCAAGTTTTGCTGGTTACAATAATAGGTGGAATTCACCCAAACAAATAATACCCACTGCACATCACCTTGAACACACCACTCCTATCAAGAACCGCTCAAAGACTTGAAACTGGGGTGGTCCCAGAACAAGAACAGCAACAAAAACACCAGAACTATAATTTAATGGTTTCTTGTTCAAAATCCATAACTGAATCTTACTGACAATCTCTGACAAGACTTGGAAATGACAAACAAGAACACTAACACAAAAGCTGTCTCTGTAGGAAAGGTGAGGATAGTTAAAGAGGTTACACAAAAGTGCTTGGAAAGGAGCAGGTGAGACAAAAGGGTGGAGTGAGCCAGGAGGGAAAGCTAAGTATGGAACAGGTAGATGGATGCAACAGAAAAGCAGAGTTTGTGTCTAAGTTGAAGGGTTCAGGCAGCAAAGGAGCCAATTAAAGGGGAGACAGGACACGCAGGTGCACACACAGGTGCTGAGTTTATGAGCCCCTCTACGGCTGGCCAATTTTAGTGCTGGTGACCTCTGTGGGTTAACATGCAGCTTCACCATCATTTCCATGCCAAGTTCACATTTACTAATGTTACAAAGTGCACATACCTCATCATGCACTGGTTTCTGGGTAAGAAATGTATGTTAAACAAAGCTCAAATATTACAAAGTACAAATACAGTGGGCCCAAAGTATAGAAAATGTAATTCATTATTTTAGGTGAAAAAAAATGCAGCTAAAGTAATGTGAATCATTTAAAAAAGTAAATATAAGAAAAGGTTTCCCTTGTAAAATGTAATCAAATGTTTAGATCCAGTAAAAAAAAATAAGCTGCAATTCAAAACTCATACAATTCCCCCCAAATTTTTTTTACCTAAATTGGCCTTTAACCACTAAAACAATCAAAACAGACATACGTCATTTTTTCTTATTTAAAACAAAACTCTGTGTGACTGCTCATGAGGCTTATAGAGTGCAAACGGCAAGTGCAAATGAGTCTGTGTGTGCGTCAGTGAGAGTGTGTATGTGAACACTGTCGAGGCTGTGTGATATGGCGGGGATAACAAAAGAGGTCTGAATAATGCATGAGTCTTTTGGTCAATGCATTGTGATTTGCTTTAAGAAGGCCTTCTCTCAGCCATTATAAGATTAAACCTAACCTCGGTTTGTTTAGAGTGGCCGGGACATGTGAGAAACCTGTCAACACTGCAGGAACCTCGACTTCACAAAAAACATGGCTGTTTATCCAAAAAAAAAAAAAAAAACATGTCATAAAGGCGTCACACACGTGTGCACACACACATGTAAACAAACACACAGACATGGGAAACGTTCCGCAAGTCAAAAGCTGGAGAAGGACCTGATACACTCTTTAACTCAGTCATTTTTATGGAGATAAAAGAATAATAAATACAAACGCAAATCGTTGCAGAAAGAAAAAAAGAGGAAAAAACGAAATGAAAGCAAAAAGATGACACAAAGAAGAAGCTTTAAAGCCTGTATAGGGCCCTACTTTGTGGGCCTTCTAGAGCTCAGAAGTAATTGATGGTTGAAAAAGGATGGGAATTATCTAACAAAATGCACTTTGATGTCCATTTTTTTCTTTAAAAAAAATACATCCAGATATTTTAGTGGCAGGTGGTTTGTTTCCTTAAATTTGAAATATATTTACAGTAGTTTGTTTTTAATTCGTCAGCGAGAAAGATCGTAGATCTAATACAGAGGCTGGTAAAAATATGTTCATAGAAAAATAAAACAATCCCTATAACCTCACAGCACTGATTCACATGCATATTACTTTAAAGAGGACCTATTGTGCAAAATTGTCATCTTGCACATTGTACTTCTATCCGGATCATTTCAGCTTCTAGAAACAGTCCAAGTCATAAAAAACCTCACTGTGACACTTTTTTGGTAATAACTAAATGCTTTGTTGGTGTGTGAAAAACCAGACATTTCAAATTTTAAGTCATAATCGGAAGGAATTGCCCTGTTACCTGGCAACCTCAGCTAAGCCCAATCCATCACCTAGCAACCCAAGAGAGGCTCCAGCATATTTGGTCAGCTAGTTTTACCACTGTGTATGCTGTACACTGGCTGCTGGAAAAGTGTTTTGTTGTAGACTGCAATAAACAAACCAAATAAAACAACAAACATAAAAAAACAACAACATGTGTACATACAAATTCTTCTTTCAGTCATGGAGAACTGAGCTGTTTGACCTCATTTTCCTTCTTAAGGGCAATGTTCTTTCGTGTGAGAAATGTAACAAACATGTTTTGTATACCCCATAAAACTATCATAGCTGCATTTTAGTTTGTACATGCCTTATTCCAGCTCTGATTCAGAGAATAAATTATAGTGTCTTGTCTTTTTAACACCTATCCAACTAATGTTCCTGCTATGTAACACAGCTCCATATCTTTTTCTATCCATCATTATGTCTCTTTCTATTTTTCTCCATTCATTACACTCAAGCAGTTCAGTTGTTTCTCCAAATCAATGATCAATTATCTTCAAGAAATTTGTCATGGCATTATTTGAGGGTCTGGGCCTCTGATTATGTGACAGTAATAGTAAATCCAAGAGAGAGTAAAAGGTCTGTTGATGTAAAAAAGTTGAAAGTGGGTTGACTTAATATGAATATTTATAAATGCAATAATTTTTTTTTCTTCAATAAACCCTCCAGGAGTTCAGTAACTCAAATACGTTTTTTAAAGGTACAATAAAATCAAGATTGCAGGAAAGTTTCAGTTATATGAATTCTAGATGCTTTGACACAATTCAATTTTGCCTACTCGCATGGAAAAGGACAAATGTCTGATCAGAAAAAACGCTCTAGGATCACTTGTACCGAACACTTGGGGTTATTTTCACAAACTGCACGCATCCAGTTAACGAAACCTTTCGATGTGTTTTAACTGAAATAAAAACCGATCAAAAAATGCTTCTCATCAGATCCACCCTTTCTATAAAACACCATGAACCTAAACATTTTACACAACAATAGAAAAAGCAGACTGAAAGCAGCGGTGAACAGTAAGTGCATGAAGTTTAACGTCACATTTAAGACTCATTCATTCATTTTCTTTTCTTGCTGACATGTTACATAAGAATGTCCTCCTGTGGGATTTCTGTTGCAGACGTGACAAAACTTGGACCTTTCAAAACACAGACAGAATACTAGCAGAGGAGAGAAATAAGGCAGAGCAAATATGTGGACTTCATAAAAAATAACAGTGAATTACAGAATTAAACCTGCAATGACAACGTGTGTGATTTTAAAAAGAAACATTTCAAACTTTTACATTTGAAAAGTAATTTAAGTTTTTTTTTGTAATTAATCATTTCATATTTGTTACTCAGTTCTAATTCTTATTTGATAATCTCTGTGTAATATAAAACATTTCAGATTTATTTTAAAACATCTACAGCATACAAATTGGGAATAAATACATGCAAATAAAAATAAAAAGATCATCCACAGAAAAACACTTTTGAGACAAGATTGTGATCAAATAAAAGCATATTTTGCTGTTGTAAAATCAATAAGCAAACAGTGGAATAAATTTTGTTTGAGCATTTGCAGATTTTGTCAGATTGTCTGAGGCTGTGTATGCACCGAATCCTCTATTTTATAGAAAGTGATAGTGTGAAAATCAATAAAGTATACAAAATGCTTTGTTTCAAATTATTTAAAATTGTGAATGAATTTCAAAACATAAATTTACTTCAGCTCAGTTCCAGTGTGTGATGACTGGATAAATCAATGTTGGTGTAAGAAATCCAAGCATAGTTATTCTCCAAGTGGTGCTAACCGTGACGTATATTACTGAAAACTATAAAAAATAAAAACACATAATTTTGTTAAAAGTGCTTCAAATAAGGAGCACTCCTTCCATTGTTATTATTTTTTTAATTTTCAATTTTCTTTCCAATCTACAATATATGTATAATAATATGCAATTAAAGAATAGGAATATATATATATGCACACACATCAGTGCAGCACGAAACTGGGGCTGAAGCAAAGTGCTCTGCCAAGTTTAGCCATGTATGTGGAGTTGCAGTAGCAGCAGAAGGTGTTGCAGGCTGAGAGGAGATCGGAGAGACGACAAGCAGAGAGAGACGGGGTATTTTATTATTCACACAAGGCATAATAAACCAGGCACGCTCGGTTAGCAACGCTTAAAGACCCTGCGCTGTAGCGGTTAGCCACTAATGCGACAGCAGTGATTTGGACACGTCCTATTAATAGTGCAGGGGGAGGTTTCCATGCATGTTAATGAAGGTGTGTATTAGCTATTAATAGAATCAAATGGGAGGTCTACGGCTGGGACACTTCTGTGTGAGTGTCAAAAGTAGGACTGTATGCGTGTGTGAGGGGTGGGTAATGTTCATAAAAAATAAATGCAAAATCATTTGTTTTGAATCAATTAAAAGTGAGGACCTGCTGAATGGAAACCGAGACCAGAGAGAAAGAGTGTAATATTTGGTGGATTTATTTTGTCTCCACAAAGATGTAAGCACTTTTCTTTGTAAGTTTTTTCTTTCTTTCTTTTTTTAATCCTTGTCAATGTGAATTTCTAAGGTTGTAAACAGAGCACAAGTCAGATGGGAGGAAGAGACGGAAAGGTGAAGCAAAATGGGGAAGGGCTGTGCACAAAAACAGAAAGTGCACAGTGAGTTTTTCAAAGGCAGGAAGATGTGGTGTGCTGTAGAGGGAAGTTTGGAGGTGCTGAGCGCTCACTCCTCCTCAGCATGGATATTTAATGACCTGAGACCCCGACGAAGCCCTCAGATTCTTCCCTCTCCCCATCCTCTCCACCTCCACATCCTTCTGCTTCTCCACCCCCTACATTGCGATGAGAAGAGAAAGCTTCCCTTCTTTGCTCAGAGTCAATGTATATGCCAAGAGCTTAGAAGCATCAAGGAGAATATTAGAGAAGAACCCCCTGAACCAAGAAGTCAAAGTCAAGAATGTAGAATTGAATGTATGAACCACTTTCTTTTCTTATCCGACTAGGAGAATAATATAGAAAAGAAAATGCATTTTGTTGCCAAATGTGAAAAACTATCTTCAGTGTGGCTGTATCAGAGTTGATTTTTGATTAAAATCAAGAATTTCTAATGGTGTCAGAATAAAAGTATATGACATAGAAATAATGCAGCAGCAATTCAATTATTTTGTCTGAGGCTTGTACTGTTCTCTATTTTATTGCTGTTACATCTGAGTGGAAAGTAAAAAAGTATATATCATGTAGTTTTTTTGTTTGTTTTGGTTTGGTTTGTTTTCTTGGCTAAATCAAACGTGTAACTAACATGAGTGACTAACATGTGTAATTATGTTTTGTGGAAGTAGCATTTTTGGTTCTATCAAGAACAAATTCAAAGAAATTTCAAAATAACCTGTATTAAGCATGATTTTATTGGTCAAATGTTTCTGTATTAAACATGTTTTTTTCAAGGCTCTGATGTATATTTATCTTAGAATTCAGATGTCCATTTATTGTAGTTAATAAACCATCATAATTAAAGGAAACTGAGGGTTGAAATCTACATTTTGTACTTGATCTACATGGGTTTCCCTTAGTGTGTTGAGTATGTGACATAAATTTATTTTTTTACATATTCTAATGTGTTGATTATGACTATAAACACACAAAATCACTGACATATCAGGAGAATGTTCAGCTGGTGTGAAACTTTCAAGGGCAGCAAAACATCATTGGGTTCACAGTTTGTCAATCCACTCAGAGTCAAAAGAGAGACGATAATTTTTTTAAGTTTTAAACAAAAATAAATTTCTTCAGTTGTGGTTTAAAAAAAAAAGCTGAATTCAGAGCTGAGTCATTTTAAAATTGATTATGTTTATGATGTATGTGTTTTAAGTACATTTCCATAAGATTTTAGCAAGCTTTTACAAATATGACTGACATAAACTCATATTTTTTTCACATAAATATACTTAATGCATGGTAAAATGTCTTGCCTGATTTACCAGAGAAAGCTGTACTTTATTGTCTTTCTCTTTACAGAGCAGCTAAAAACCAAATTTGAAAGTATTTTAAGCAAACAATTAGTTTAGGAAGTTATTGTTCGTGCTGAAATGGTATTACTTGACAGTTTGGAACTGATATAAGTGTGGAGGTGTATTTCTGTTTTTTTCCAGATGATTTTTTTTTTTCCAACAGAAGTTGTTCATGGAGGTGAGACAGCATGTGTTTGCCTGTGCAAGAGCACGTGATGGGCAGGCAGGTGTGTGCTGACAAAGGTGACTGCTTTCACTCTCCATATTTTCACACATGATCACATAATTCCCACATTAAAAAACACATCTGCAACATGCTAGAACACTTTAATTCATACAGTATTTGAATTATAGACACAGCCCAAATTCATACGTGTTGGTGCATGTTAGTAAAAGCGTTCTTTGTTTTGTCCGCCATGTTTCTGATCAAACACCTTAGCAGCGGGCTAACCGAGAAGAAGTTAATGTGGATCTAATGAGTTGTTCATCCAGCAGGATGAAGGAGTGCATATGTGGAGTAATGTGAGAAGATATGCTAGTGTCTCCTTGAGGGATGTGGATTTTGAGCGGCATTAGATGGAGGACCGCAGCAAGGCCACACGCTTCCCTCCTCCCACCTTATACCGTTTCCTTCACTCTCCTCTAAATAATTCCCCATACTGGATGTATGGACTCTTGCCTGCAGCCCGACACGCCCGCCCTGGGAGTAATTGATTTTCTCAGAGCTCCCTGTTGTGGTGGTGGAGACGATGGTGGGG
This sequence comes from Poecilia formosa, assembly GCF_000485575.1. Lineage (NCBI taxonomy): Eukaryota > Metazoa > Chordata > Actinopteri > Cyprinodontiformes > Poeciliidae > Poecilia > Poecilia formosa. The sequence goes on along the minus strand of NW_006800024.1, from coordinate 281,169 downwards.
GAACCAGCGACGGAAGCTCTTAGTCTTTTCTATATTTTCAGCACACTCGTACATGGTAGTGATGCATGGGGCGGATTACACCAAGACTGAAAGGGCAGTTGTATTCAGAACAGGCTATTTACCCAGATCACCTTTTTTTTGATGGAATATTGTGGTAAGGGTAAAGAAAAGGGGTTTTATTTGTTGGTCAACTACAGAGCTTTACAAAAGTATCTCTAACTTTTTCCCCATTTTGTCACTTTGCAAACATGAGATTGTATTTTGATTGTGGTGTGGAAGAGATTCACCCCCCTTAAGTTTATATATTGTTGAACCACTTCATCTACAACTGGTTTAGAGCGTGACTCTAGCTCTGCATATCTAGAAACTGTAATCATTCTTTGCAAAATAGCTCAAGGTCAGTCAGACTATTTAGGTTTAGACTTTGATTGGGCCACTCTAACACATGCACACACATTCAGTTTCTTAAATCTAAATTGGAGCACTCCATCTTGAGATTTTAGGGACTTGAACAATTTGATAATTAACAGAATTTGACTGCAAGCTGAGAGGACAAAGAACAATTTTATTCATATCATTAGACCATCTAAAAGTTACAGTAGATTGTGAGACCACTGATCTAAAGCTTAAAATGGCTTTGGCTGTTTAAGGTTTCCATCCCACCTGAAGGTGAGCCTTCAGCCCAGACCCTTTTGTATTCTGCAACAGGTTTTCTTTTCTTCCCTGTGTTTAACTCCATCCATTTGCCATCAGCACGCTGCTTCTCTGATCGATGCTCTGCTCGCTGATGTCTTGGTATTGCTTTCGCTGTGCCATACTCTTTATACTTTTTGGATAATAAATTAAAGAACGCTCTGTGAAATATTCAAAACTTGGGGTATTAGTATACAAACAAATTCTGTTTCAAACCTCTCCAGTTTAACCCTGACCTCTCTAAAGCTGTACTTAGTTTTCATAATGCTGTTTCTTTAATAAGGCGCTCTAATAAACCTCTGATCCTTTCACTAAACAAATGCTTTTATATTGAGTATAAATTACGCGCTCCAGCTGTGCTGGTTTTAGGAAATAATTTAGGGAAACCAAGGATTTCTGGCCTTGCTGAAAGTTTTTATTTATTCATCTTTTCAGACAATGCCTCACACTTAAAATAAGCGTTTCATGAAAAGTGTCTTAACATTTAAATGGTACCATTCAGATCTGTACAAATAGCCATTTGATTCAGTTTATCTGTGTGCTCACACCTAGGTGTGATATTTGACAGATGACTTATGAATGTTTGATCACGGCTCTTCCCCCTGGTACCTCTGAGGACCTAATGATGGTGTGCACGAGGATACAGGGTGGGACTGCGTGTGAGCGTGCATGGCCGGCTGTGTGAGTGGTGATGATCATGTCTCGGCATTGAAATTCAAATATTCAGTAAAAATACAAACCCTTATGTCAGGGATCAAGGACTCGCCTGGTTTCAACACAATCACATATCTCTGTGTGCACTTCTCTCATAAATAAAAGAGCAGCGCTCCACTTTATATCACTGTGTTTTAATTATTAAGATCGAACTGAGGAGGTTATCTCACTGTTCTCTGCCTGGAACTGGAGGGACGAAAAATTTGAATACTGCCAGCACAGTGCTTAGAGAGCAACACAGCAAAGTGGCAAATGAAGGACAACAGGATTTCAGGGCTAAACTCAAAGAGTTTAATAAGGCACCTCTAGCTGAACAGGCAAATTACACTGATTTAGGGCCTCTTAGAAGATATACAGGTGCATTTCAGTGAATTAGAATATAGTTGTAAATTTGATTCATTTCAATAATTCAATTCAAGTGTGAAGCTCAAATAGATTCACCAAGTGTTCAAGCATTTATTTCTGTTAATTTGAATGATCATGGCTTGTGGCTAATGAAAACACAAAATTATGTTTCCCAAAATGATGTAATATTGCTTGCCACCAATAAAAACAAGATTTTAATACAAAAATATTATGACAAAAACAGAAGATGGACTGTCAGAGACTATGGAATCTCATCTAAAAATATTAATGGAAAGTTAAGTGAAAGGAAAAACTGAAATAGTAAAAGGTGGTCCAAAAAACAAGCTTTATAATTTTGCTAATTAAAAAGCCCACTTAAGTTTATATAAGTTTGGAAACTGATAAGCTCTGGTTTGTTGCTTTAACAAGTGCTGGAATTTGTGGAGAATAATGACTTTACAGTTCTTTAGTTATCCAAACAGCTCTTTTTTGAACAAAAGTACATGTTGTATTTGATTACAAGAATGAGTTGCAAGGAAAAAAAACAGAGAGTTTTTAAATACCAGGATAAACTCTCCACAAGGTACTTCCACACACTGCCAAAGGTAACACTGCCTAGTTTAATGATGATATTACATTGTTTGACTGGTGGGTAATGTGATGAGAAAGATGATACAGATGAGCTTAAGTCCAGCCTGGGCTTCCTCAAGACCTCATCCGAGCCACAGGGTGATTGCTTCCATGCTAAGCTGCATTAATGTAGTAATACAGGCAAAAAAAAGTCCCAACCAAATTGAATTAAAATACTTAAATATATTAACTTTTCAGTTATTTTAGTTAACCTGATTGAAAATAAACTTTGTAACAAAGCATGTTTTCAAGACTACTTCATTTAATCAGAGTTGTTGCTCTGGTGGGAAAAAAAACAACAACAAAAACCTGTAAAAGCTATGAGCCACAGGTGACTACTTATATTCATCATGAAGTGAATTATCATTGCTGGTAACCCCCACATACAGTACGAGCTCTATAACAAACAAATGTTAGCTGAGGCGCATTTTCTTTCTCATTAATTTAGTTGGGAGTTTCCTATTTGTTTTGCTGCTGTTCATTAGTCAGGTGAGGCTGACACGGTGGGCCGCCAAAGTTGGGAGCGTTTGTAACCAGGCAGACAGGAGGTGTGTGTTTGTGTTTGGAAGTGCATTACATCTTGCCTGTTTAGTGCTTAGTGGGAAATGGCGAAGATGGAAAAGGAGGGGGGGAGCTGGTGGTTTTGTGGTAGTCTCACCCACATCGATTGCCTGTTTTTAATCGGGCATAACAAATATAACTTCCCTTGAATTGAATTCCCTGGGTAAACCGTTATAAAACTAACCTTGTTATATTTATTGACAGGACATTGAAATAAATATTAGAGTCATGTGGAAAAAGGGGGGAAGGTTCCAATCCATTGATTTTTGTGATATAAAAAAAAGAAAAATCCCATAGAAGTCATCTAACAAAGCAAAACCTACAGAGCTCCTCTTTGCTCCCTCCCTCTCTTCCATCCCCCCTTTACTCACTCTCCTTAGCATATTAGGTGGGGAATAATGTGAAAAAATGCTTAGCACACGGGAACGAGGCTGGTGTGTGCAGACGTGGGAGTGGGTCCCCTGGGGGTGCGCTGGAGCCCCTATCCCATAAATCCCGACTCTGGTGCAAACAATCAATTTTCAATTTTAATTATTTACCATGGCCTGCTGGACACAGGCATTTATTTTCCAGGTCTGCCCAGATTAAAAATTAAAAATTAGGAGATTAATATTTTGGCAGAGTGGGCAAAAAAACCTCTCTCTGAAGGGGAAAAACAATTTTTTATTGTCTTTCAGCCCTCACGCACCTGGCAAAGGTTAGTGATAGCTGAACGAGTCAATCAATAACTTCATAAATTTTCACAGACTTTCACGGTCTTGCCCTTGCCACCCTTTTGCACCCATTGTGATTTTAGCCCGAGCTCCATCTGTTGTCGGGGGCCGCTAACATTAAAGCCAGCGAGAAGCAAGGAAACAGGCGAAATGTGCAGCTCAGCATTTTCTGCCCCATAGCTCTCTCTGGGTGTTGGCCTCCACTCTAGCCCAGCGTTTTGATATTTCATCTGTAAATTTAATTACATAACCTGGAGCTTCAGCGGCAGCGGTATCCCCTGTCAAGTTCTCATTCATGCGCAGTCGGTACTGTCCGTGTCATTCTGTGATACAGCCATGTTTCGTTCAAGCCAATCAGTAGAAAACCTCTGCTTAAATAACACAAAATCAGAGTCAAATTGTGTTCTTGATCAAGATTTAAAGCACTTTCCACGGTGTAACCAACCTCCCTCAGGGGTGAAATAAATTAACTAGCCATCTTTAATTAACAAAAACAATTAAGCTTCCAGACCTCACATCTCTCACCCTTTTGTGTGGAATAGAAAAGCTTGCTACCTATCCTTTATTGTTTCAGCTTCCAGCATGATGTATCCTGCAGCCTGTAGGAGGGGGCTCTAATGTGTCCATAAATTTCAGCGCTCTGAGTACACCGGTCGCTCCAAAGTGAAGGTTTTAATGCCGATCAATGTGCTACTGCAGATGATCTCATCCACATACTTGACATTCTGTGTTTAGGAAAGATCAACTTCATGTGACATTGTTAGTATCTATTCTTCAAATTCTGTCCTGTCCATGATTTTTGATGATCGTGATTTTAGACTTAACCTCTTAAGAATTGTAAATTTGGAACTATGTGTCGAAAAAAAAAGCAAGGATTAAAACATGCCGAGTAAGTCTTATGGCTCCTTAAATTCAATTATCTTTACTTTGTTCCCATTTTAGCCACAGTGGGATTTACCCATGCATAAATTCAAAAATATTCAGATCATTTCGAGAGGGAACAAGATTTCACTTTCAAAACAATATTTTGTAAGGCTTAGAGAAATATATGTAGATGAAAACAAAAGATAGCTCTTTATCTGATTATAGCAAATAAAAGCCAAAGGAATTTTAAGAAGGCAACAGGAGCATTGTGACAGAGGATGTTTGACCTATGTGGTCAGATAAACTATTGACAGTGTCTTGCAAAAGTATTCTTCCCTATTAAATTTCATATTTTGCTGAAGTACAACAAAAGCACCTCAGTACATTCAACTGAGATTGTATGTGAATAATCAAAAACATTGTGCATATCAATCATTTAAAGACGAAGAGGTATATGGATGTAAATCACTCGTTGTCTTGTCTAAACACACTTTAAAGTGGGATGTTCTTGGAAATGCCCCCTGAAAGAAGATGTTTGAAAGTATTAAATGCACATTGAAGCACTGAAAGCAAACTGAAGCATTGAATTCTTGCTTCAATGTGTAGAAGCAGGAATTTTATACTGACTCTACTTTGATTTTTTACAAAAATAAAATCTAAAGAGTTTGACATTTGCTATGAATCAATGCTATACACAGTGGTGGTGGAATCATGATGTGGCATCGTAGACTGGAAGGTTTTTCTGAGTACCTAATGGAGTTAAGGAAGCCCAAAAACAAAGCTGAAAGAAAGAAAGGATGCAAACAATTTTCAGCTGTTAATGAAACAGCAGTTTTGAAAGCACACATTGGTTCATTTGCATTTTAAGTTACTTTGTTGATTTTTTTATGTTTTTTATAAAAAAGGAAGGGCTTTTACACAACATATGTCAGTGATGCATATATTAGAGTTTCTAAAGGAGGAAGAAACAGCTAGCCTCTGGCTGTGTTAGTAGCAGCAGACAGGTAGACGTGAAGAGCAACAAAAATACAAATAACTGTCAAGGCGGTGGAGAGGGAAAAAGCAAGCAAACAGTCTTAGTGAGGAAAAGGGAGATCTGAGAAGCAAAGAGACATAGGGAGACAGAGAGTGTTTTAGTTCAGAGCAGAGTGTTGTTATTTATCTGCCGGCTGCTAAACAAATAAGGAGACTCCCAGTTCTGTGATTGTCTCTGTGGGGTGCTGTCAGATTTAGGCACGTATCCTCCCCTCAGCATGCAACAAGCTCAACACTCCAGCTGTGCTTTCTCCCTCTCGCTCTCTCTCTCTCTCTCTCTCTCTTTGTGTTCTTAACATGTTCAAACACCCTCCAAATGTTCTGCTTTTTTGAGTTTTAAAAATACTGCTTTGTCCTTCATCTATTCCCTAAACACGTTTTATCTGTTTAGGGAAAAGTAGTACAAACTCCTCTATGTCATATATCCACATGTGACATTTCCTCGTTCAAGTTTTTATTTTGTACTTTTATTTGTAGTGTGCAATCAATTATCTCTTATTTTCTTTCTTTATTTTAGTACAAGTAGTAATTGTAAATTTTATTAGAAATCACTGTCACATTTTTCCACAGAAATCAATATTCACCCTAATTTTTTGACAAAAGTGTTAAATGCTTAAGCTATGCAAACAAGTCCCATGGCATAATGCCAGTGAGGATTCAACTTCCAACACTTCCTGTTAGGCAGATGAATAAACTAAAACCACCTACAGCTCCAACACCTGCTACCTCTGTGCCAACAGAGCCTGCTGCAGCTCCAGTTGCAGCTCATCATGATCCCAGCCAACGCATTAAAGTGGACCCCCCTGTTGCATGGAACCCTATGACCTTTAAGTCAGGTCTGGGGCCTCTGACACCTGTGTGGATGAAGGAAGCGGAGGTGGAGAAAGCCTGACCTCAGCTAAAGCCTACGTAAGAAGTGTCCAGTCGCAGCTGCGGTCAAGGGTTTAACCTTTGGTCTCGGGGCAGTTATTGAGAGCAGTTGACCCCAGCAACAGGCCACTTGACCTTGTGTACCCTTGGGCTTCGGTAGCTTTCAGTGGACTAGGGCCCTGTGGCGGTGGCCCATCCTTCCACCACAAGCCCAAAGTAAAAACTGGTCAGGGCTGAATAAACAAGGTCAGGGCAGTAGCACTGGGAGATTTATGTCCTTCTGATGCACCAGTAGCCTTCTGGCTCTGATACCTTATTATTTGCAGTGTGCTGCTGGTGAATGATGGATTTCTACAGAGCCCCCATTTTGTTTCTGCAGTTTTGTAGAGAAATAAGTTTCACTTAAGAGGTTAACATAGCAAGTAATGTCTTTGTGATATGTTGTGTATCATTGCAAAATTATTGAGTTAGCTTTCAATGTTTTCTTTTGTTTTGGTATACTTCCATGTGGTCTTTTAAAGTAGTTATTCAGGCTTTCAGAAGTCCTTTTAAAAGTTTACCTTGTCTGTCCCGACCCCACTTAATCACTTCCACTTTATTATACGATTGTTTTCAGAAGACTGATTCAAATCTTTTTTAATCAACTAAAATCTCAGCCCTTCTAGTTAAGGCTGGTAAAGTCAAGTCAAGCAGGTTCCATACATACCCAGTATATTTTAAGACGAATAAAAATATAATCAGCGATCGCAATGTCTAACATTCTCTAAAGGGCCTTGAGTTTACACATACAGTTCAGCAAAGAACCAATTCTAAATCTGATCTTTGTTAAAAGCAGCTTTACGGAAAGTCATAATTTGTCCACATTTCTTAAACTAAATCTATAAGGAATATGGAAGACTAAAAAAAAAAGCTATTGATATTGAAAACTTTGATAAAGGTTGATGTCTATATTAGTTCTGTGTATATCTTTTTATGTAAGGCAGTTCTCTCAAACTATATTCCTTGAGGGCTTTCATGTAAAAAGCACTGTCAACTTTTCTGTTTTGTCACAACTTTTTAATATTTCTTACTTACCATATGTGGCAAAGAAGCTGGTTGTACAACCGAGTTTATTGTCCTGACAAGCAGAACACATCTCATGAGCTGTATCATTTTACTTCATTCAACTGCGTGAGTGCCGGTCTAAACGGGTGAATGAGACTGATTGCGGATTTTGCAGCTCTTTGCAGATCTCGGACATGATAAAGAGCAATGCAAGTACAGGTAATTTGCTATTTTTTCCGGTTCAGATGGAACTTGTAGAAATTGTTCTCGCCCCTCGGATAAAAATAAGTAAATTGTCTTGTAACACATGCATCTCTGTTTGCCATTTTCACTTCACATCTTCTAACACTGAATAAACACATCGGTACAAATATGACTCTTAAAATGTTCGCCTTATTTTGCACTAAATTTCATATTGTTGCTTTATAAAGCACAACCTTCAAGCTCTTGTCTTGACATGACACCACCTGCAGGATAAACAAGTCATGATAAGAAATTCTCATCTCTGAGTCTTAAAAATGCAGGACGGTAGAGCTCAAGGATATCTGATGTAATTGTTGAGAAACTACATCAGAGATATAGACAGAAGCCAAGAAAAAGGGTAAAAAACAAATATTTTTTCACTTCTTTTCTCTAATTGTAGCAAGCCTTTAAACCATGCTTTCTTAGATTGCTTTTTAGGTCACTGGGGAGGAAGAACAGCATGGAAAGATAATTACTTCACAGTTCCGATCACCCCAACTTTCCAGAAGCAGCAAAGTAACAATAAGTCACCTTGGAACACTAAAGCTTACTAATTCCCTCTCATTCTTCCTTGAGCTCTATAAAATATAAATAAATAAGTGCACAACACACATATCAATCTATCTCCCTTTCACTTTGCACAGCCCACTTTTAAAGCGGTGCTGTGGGCTTTTACCCAAATGGCGCTGGGGCTACCGGTATCATTTATAACAGGACGATAGCACTAATGCAGCGCATGGTTCAGCCAGGATGTTTTATTCATGCTGTTTTATTATTAGGGCCCCACTTAAAAAGGTGAGGCGCTCTCTTCTGCTCTGGCCGCCTCCTGCCGAAGCTGACTGAGGCGCGAGCTTTATCTATCACCCTGACAAGAGCGTCTTCCCTGGGAAGTCTTTCAGAAAACTTCAAACAGCCTCACTATTGATTTCTCCCCCTTCTCTACCTGAGCATCGGCATACAGCTTCCCCCCACCGTGCACAGAGACCGAGAGGCTAGAAGGAGGTGCTGGTGGTGGTGGAAGTAGAAAGAGAAGTATGGTAGAAAAAAAAAAGGATGGAAAGTAAAAGAGACTCAGAGAGATAAAAGGCAAAGAGATGAAGCCTGGCCACTGCATAATAATATGGGTGACCTCACTGTGCTTTATTGCCCAAATTCCTGTAAGCTTCTTTTAACTCTTCTGGCAAGCTGGCGTGAACGGTGATTATAGAATCCATGCCATTCCAATTATGCATTAAAAATAAGTCCTTGTGATTCAAACAGAAAGATCAGATGCACACTGTGCATTTTTGCCAAGTGATTGTTGGGAAGGCCTTTTTGTAGAAAAAGGAACAATACTTTCAAATCCAGGAACAATATGGCACATTTCAATGTAAGAAAACAACTAAATCTTAGATTAACCAGAAACAAAAAAAAAAGAACCAAGTGGGAACTGTTGAGTAAGGAAGATATAAACCTTTATCCCGATTGCATCTTTTTGTTCATATTTCAGCAAGATATAAAATGTAAAGGCTGAAAGAGCATTAATATTTTTACCAATTAAAATCTCTTCTTGATAGCACACATAACAGTAAGGGATTGAGATCATTTGATGATGGGATTTATTACCTCGCTCATTTGTTGCCAGGAGAGAGCCCTCTCAGACATGATGGAGATATGATTTAATGAGCTGTTAATGAATTGTCCTCAGAGGGCTAATAAGAAATGATGGGAATATGAACTGTTCAAAAGTGCATCTGTATTTAAAGATTATTTTAAAGACCCATACTCAACTCAAAAGGGCATGTATAAATTCAATTAGGCTTGAGCTGATAAGGGAGCAATTAAGGCGCACAGTGCCCTGTAAAAACATTCATACTCATTAAACTTTTCAGTATTTTGCCAAGTTATAGCAGCAAACTTCACTATATTTTGTTGGGATTTTGTATGATACGTCAAAGTAGTGTGAAGTAGAAGAAAGATAAAACAAGTTGTTTTTTCAAGAAAAGGTGTGAAGAGCATCCATTCATGCAGTGTGCTCAGCAAACATGTGAAGGAAATTACTCTGTAGGTTGAGACTGAAATTAAACATTTGCAGTAACATTTACAGGACATTACAGTGTCCTGTAAATGTCCTGTAAATTTTGGATGCGTCTCTGCTCAGGACACACCTGAGTCAAACAATGAGGCAGGACTCTGGAGAACTTAACTGCTACTAATGAGGTGATCCAGTCGTTTGATGCAGGTGTGTTGGACTAGGAACACATCTAAAAGTTGCAGGTCACCAGCCCTCGAGGCCTGCGTTTGAAGACCCCTAGTCTATCATGTAAAATCTCAGGTTTTTTGGTTGTAAAAAACATGACAAACACAAACAAATTCAAAGTGTACAAGCATGTTTGCATTCCAGGGTATTAACAGTGAGACAGAGTCTAAAACTTTGGCTTTCAGCAGTATCCTAAATAAAACTCTTTTATTAACTTTGCAAAAATGATCAGATGTTTTTCTTTGTAACAGTTCACCCCAATACTAGAAAATTATATATTGGGTGGCAAAGAGGGTACATGTTTGGAAGACTATTTTTTTCAGTGGTGTGAATCTTCTGCATTGTTGTGAACACCCCCTAGCACTGTAACACAGTATGAAATCAATAGCACAAGGCCCCACAGGAGAAACAAGGAGGAAGCCATTGATTGACACGTTGCTCTCATGTCAAACAGAACAACATGGCGTGGCAGCCACCACCTGCTGTCTGCTCCACCTGCTGTTCTCACCTTTGTCTGCACCAGGCATCGCTTGATAAATGCTGCATTCCTTAAAAAAAAAAAAAAGCTTATTCTAGTTGTGTGTTTATGAAGAAAAAACATTGACTTTAAAAACACTGCGTGTATGAATTGTCAGATGTAATTGTTATATCTCAGCTCACATCATTATCTGCACTGTCGAGTGTCTCCCAACAAAGAGACCAACACAAACTCTGCCTTGTAGCAGTCTTTATGGCCTCAAAGTATTCTCGGATCCCCAGCGGACCCGTCTCTACAGCATTGTTCTGCTGAAACAGAAGCAGAGAAAAATTACTTACTGTGTGTGTTGTTGTGTTCGCCAAGACGCCTCTACATCATCTGCACTATGATATAGCCTCCAGCCATCTCACCCCAGCCAAGGTGGCTCATTTCTCCTTTACAACAGAGCTCACTTCTCGCTTTAATTCCATTGATTCTCGTTTGCACTTTGGTTTGAGAAACGGAAAGTGCACCTGGGTGTTTGCCCATGCTGCGATTTTTGAAATGCCTGGTGTTGGGTGCCCACAAAGAGTATAAATTAGCACCTGGCACAATGGTGCCCAAAGCAAACCCCTGGTGTGTGACATCAATATGGAGTGAGAAGCAAACTGCAAACAGCTGAGAGGAGATGTCACTGTTCAGCAAACGTTACTTAATGTTCCAACATCAGCATTACTAAAATTTAAAGACGATAACTGACGACAACTATTCATGCGAAAATAAGAAAATTAGACTTAATCTTGATGTTATTCAACTTTCAGGTGGAAGCACAATTTTATCTAAAATGAAAGGGAAACTGTATTTACACTTCTGGCCAATATGGTGCCCCTGTCTTAGAAGTGTAACATAAAAAGATTAGCTCGATGATGGACTGTAATTTCATACTTCAAATATTACCATGCTATAGCATCATCGCAAAATGGATGTGTTAAATTCATCTCGAAAAGAGCAAAATACACCGAGATCCATCTGGATTAAACATCTTATTAAAAGTTACAAAAATGTCAGTGTAACATTTAATTGCTAAAATTTTATTATGTCCTAATATCCAGTATTTTTAAGCTTAAAATTAAAGACATGAATCATGTAAACCATGAAACAAGCTTGTGTCTCTGGCTGTGCAAGTCCTTTTCTCTCCAGAGAGTCAGCTCTCCTGTATGAGGTAAACGACTGCTGTCGTCTTGAAAATCAATTCCCCCTCTCTTCCTTTAAGTGGTCAATATTTTTGTTTCTTACGGCAAGCACCGCTATGGCCCTTTTAATTCAACAGGCCAATTAGAAATACTGTCATATCTAATTCTGGCCACAGAGATGGTTGTTTGTTACCTCACCCTGGAGGGAGAGGCACTAAGAGAAAGCAGGCGGCATAACCAGTCCAGTTTAACCCCGACACCTGTTTGTCCTTGCAGGCACATTGCCTTTTTATTTCTTCTTCCCCGTTTTTTCCAGGAGTCAAGGGCAAATGCAATAAATATGAAACTTTCAAAACTGAATCCAGCCACATGTGTCACTCATTGAGAGGGTAAAGGGAGGGTAGCTGTGTCTGAGCCACCGCCACTCCACTGGGATCATTTGTTACTCAGCCCTGATTGGCCCTGACAAAACAATACCCTAAAAACTCACCAAAGTAAATTATGGTCCCGCTAAATGGCCAGAGAGGGCGGGGAGGAAAGGAAGGAAGGAAATGGCAGTCGGTCAGGACAAGGCCTTCGAGCTACATTTGGCTTAGTGCCAGACGCAAAACAAAGTAATGTGCTTTTGATATTAATAACAGAGATGATATTGATCTGCGTTGTGGCCAGAGCCACTCTGCCTGACTTCAGTGGGTCTCGGTGGGAGGGGGATGGAGGGAGGTAGGTAAAAAGGAGGGGTGATCCTTGAAGAGCCAATACCCCATTCCCAGGCTCTCTGCCTCTCATCCAACCTCCTACAGGAGCTCATCTTTGCTCAAAGCCACTTTTCCTGAGGGTCCATTTCATTTGAGTGTCTTTAATTATGTGAAATGGAAGAAGAAAAATGGAGATGATGACGTAAAAAGACATCAAGGTTAAGGTGTAACTAGTGGCTACTTGGTTCCAGGCTGTGCCTGTGTCTCTTTTTGAGTTAGGATTGGTTATGTTTTGGTGCTCTTATATCAACAGACACATATTTTAGAACTATAAATCCACCAAAAATCTAAATACGTCACAAATCCATCATCGTTGGTTTCAAAAGTAGCTAAGTAATTTTAAGACATGCAATTCTGACATAAAAAAAACCTTTTTCAGCAAATTGGAATTCCCTTATATGCATGATGATGAGGTGCAAAAGGAAAATCTGGAAAGTTCTCACTGCAGTCAAATAGAGGGAAATGTTGGATGATGGAAACAGATCTAGTAAAGACTTGTTACAAACATTTATTCTGGAAACATGGGCGAGCCTCTTTGTTGAAAACATTTTTCCTCCAGGGTTACAAAAAAAAAAAAAAATTGGATCTCGGAATTAGAAAAGGCGCCACACAAAGTGACAGAAGAGAGCACAACACAGGTTTTGCCACAGTTACTGCCAATAGATTAAGATGTGAACCAACAGTCAGACAACAAACATGATTCCAAGAACTATTAGAGCCTAAAGTTGACCAGGTAAGAAAGGGGTTTCTTTTATTGTCCACAGGTTTAATTCTTATGTCATCTCTCAGTACCAGGTCCCACTAATTATCAAGTTATTTAATCAATTACAGTTCTCTCCAAAACTTTGCCCTTCAAATATTTCAAAACATGTGCATGTTTATCAATAATAATGAGCGGTAGCAGTGATTAAGGATTTAATCATCAGACTAATTTTGCAGAGGAGAACCTGAGCAAAAATAGGAAGGCCTAAACTGAAAGCGGTTGGATATTTATTATTTGTGGTTTGTCAATCAAGGACGCGATGACTCAGGTTTTCTCCAAAATATAATGTGCTCTCATGATATTTTTTTGCCAAATAAAAGTATTCTAAATAACTTGTTTAAGATTTACTTCATTCACACTTAAGAAATGCAAACGCAAAAATAAATAAATAAAAAAAATATGAGAAAAAATTAGGCCTAGTTTAGCTTGGCCAAGTATTGAAGTACTCCTAAAATCCCACCAAACACACACACACATCCAAACACAATCCAGAGTGGCCATGAGATGCCATGGGGTGAGTTCATTTTTAAGTCTTTTTCTTGACCCTTTGTTGCTTTGTGTTTTCATCCTCGATCACTAGCATTATTAATTTTTGAAGTAGTACATTTTCTGCTTGGGGAAAATCTTCTGACAGAAACAGAAGATTCACATAGACACACACAATACAAAAGCCACATGTCTTCTTTTAGAAAGGGGAAACGCTTGGAACCATAAAAGCAGAGTATGTCAAATGTTGTATGTGTAATTTATATAATATCTGCCAACAAAGGTATTTTATACAAGTTGAAAAATGACACTGCCTTAGGAGCTTTTTCCACAAAGTGATATAACTCGATAATTCTAGGACTGTTTTGCTGTTGTGTTACAAAATAACTCGAAAGGGAAAGTTGAGAAAAGTGAAACTCTGAGGGAAAAAAACATCTTATGTGAGTAATTAGTACATTATTTTACAAAACTAAAAAAGCATAAGTGGCAGAAAAAATAAAATCATCGCTTGGATCCAGTTTCTATCTAGATGTTGCTTGGCGTCAGAAAACACCCTTCGTCACAATTCTTCCCAAATCATTCCGTCTGTGCTTCCACATGGACAGAGGTGAGTCCTGACAAGCCGACAGCAGATATTTCCATACAAGAAGCTTTCATCACCTGCTTCTTTTCAATTGCCACCATCTTATGACGCATGGAAGGACGTTTCTGCCAGGTTAAAATATATCATTTTTACGCACCCGTGCTTGGTTGATGCAATTAAAACACAGACTAAAAATATAAAATTATTTAATTTGTAGAATTTCATCATTTGTAATAAAACTACTTTGTATATGCATTGCACTTCATATAAAATGCCCTGCTTTAGGCAAATTATATTCCAGGACCCCTTTCAAAAAAAAAAAAAAAATATATATATATATATGTAATTTATATGTAATTTTATATGTAATTTTGTGTGCGTGTACAAAATTACACTGTGCTTCTGGTCTATTTCCAAAGCAAAAGTCAGTTCTTTTGGCAGTTGCATTGATTGCTCCAGAGTGTCACGATGTGCGTTTTCTGCGTCCTTTTAGTTTTTGCTGAAGGCACAGAAACTTTTCTGGTTTAACCACTTCTGGTTTCGATTTGTTCCTCCTTTTCTAAACCCATCTAACAGCAATGCTGGCCAACAGAAAGATATCTTACTTCAGCTGTGTTCAGGCTTGTTGATATGGGGGGACAATAAGAGGCTGAAGGGTTTGGAACTGGGAATAAGAACAACTAAATCATAAGGTGAATGACATCGCTTGTTTAACACTGCACACAGACTTGTGTCTTGTCAAAACGGATTTTTGTGCAGTCATTGCACAAATGGTTTAATAGGGACACTAAAACTGAGAACAACAGTTCACAAAAGTGGGTGAAAAAAACTGCTAATTCTTACTGGCTCCACAAAAATCCCAAAATGTGTGCAACTATTTGGGCTCCTCAAGAATGTTAGAAGCATTAGAGTTTAGAGCAGGTTGTACTTAAAGGGCAGTGTTTTTTTGTTGCATATCATGCGCTAATGTTATCACCTTATCAATAACATATCTGGAGTGTTGCTTTGATTCTTTCAAGCATGTTTGAGGAATCCTTGAATTCCCCGTGGCAGCCATTCGAGAATGCCTATAAGCTTGCTTATACAAAGCACCGCCTATTTACCCAAAGCTCCTCCTTGGAGTTTAGGCCTCCAGATTAGCCTCTGCCCCACAGAGCACCCCTCCTCCATGCCTTCCCCACAAAGCCACACCTAGCAGAAGCAGCAATTAGCAAACACCTGGTGAAACTGCTGAGGTTTTCATACAAACTACTTCTCAAGCAAATTATACAGTCAAATTTATCTTAGGTTATGTTTGATACACACAAAGTTTTTACAACAAATGACATAGTTACATATTGATATAACATGGCACAATGTGCCTGGAAAATGTCATACCACTCTAAGTCTTATGACATCACAGTGAAATTGAATGCCTGTGTGCATGTGTGTGTGGAGGTCTGAAAGCCTTAATGTAATATTTTGGCTGACATCATATCAAAGTCACAGTCTACATCAGTTTACCTGTACACATGTAATCCCCATTTGTACACATGTAACCCTATTTTTGACTTCTCTAAATTTCTATAAACTTTCTATTTTTGTTTGTCCAAAATATAAACAAGCTGTGGATATTAGAAAATGCCCTCCCGCTCATACTATTATATTAAATATTGAGTCAGAAATGAGCTGCAAGGTGTCTGTAAATGCTAAATAATGGAGAGACTGCATTCGTCTGGGTCAGAGCTCTCTCCCATCCTCTGTCTTCTCTCTGATACATTATTGAATGAGGATGCACTTCCCTTTTGCAGCAGGAGAGAACAAGGGGCAGGGGGCACCCTGTCTTCTCCACAGGAATGGTGAAAGGGAGGGGTGCAAATTCACCAACTCGATGGACGTAGAAGTGTGCAGGGAGAGGATTAGGTGGGCAAGCCAAACAACGGGCAGGAAAGACAAAAGCCTCCCCATCTGCATTACACACCACCTCATGCACAGACACCCACTTCTTGGAGAAGCACCTCAAGCCCATTTCCACTAATGACTTTTTTCCTAATGCACTTTGTGGAGGGCGAGGTTGGATATTCATTTGGAATATCATTTGAGAGGAGGAGGTGTTGGGACGAAGCACTGTGACATAACGTTTCCCATCCAACCATTTTATCTGGGTGATTTTGTTTCATAGCAAGAGACTTAGCCGGTAGTTGGTGTTCATTAATCAAAAGGTGAAGTAGGTAAGAGTTGTGGTTTTTCCTCGGCTCTCTGGATTATTCGGACATCTGCTAGCAAAACGAGTAGACCTGTCCAAATATAGCACGTAATAAAATGTTCCATACCATTTGAATTTGCTTTACATTTTCTCACAGCACACCCACAAACATCAGCATTGTTTATTGTTTCTACAGGTGATAGACAAACTCAAAGTAGTTCATCTTGACAGGGAGAGAAAATGACTCAGTTTTTCAAAATTTTCACCAATAAAAAAATCAAAACAGGGAAGCTCATTGAACCCCTTTTACTCTAATGCTCTAAAATAAAACCTAGTGCAAGCAATTATTTGAGAAGGGACGCTAATTATCAAAAATCCAAATCAACTATCAAATGACAAAATGTCCAAAATCCAAATCAATCTAAATAAAATATACAGCTGTACTACAAAAGCCTCAG
Source organism: Poecilia formosa (assembly GCF_000485575.1). Classification (NCBI taxonomy): domain Eukaryota; kingdom Metazoa; phylum Chordata; class Actinopteri; order Cyprinodontiformes; family Poeciliidae; genus Poecilia; species Poecilia formosa. The sequence continues at coordinate 264,338 of NW_006800024.1, read as the reverse complement.
ATACTTACTTACGTTACCAATAAATGGCACAACTCTGAACCTACAAGGATAGAGTGAAACTGATGGCCATGCAAGCATTTCATTAATTTCCAAGTCTGCTAGGAATACCATAGTAACTCTGGAAGAGTGGCAAAGAGCAAACATGTGGAAGAAGCTGACTTATTTACATGGGACCACCTGACCAAGAAGGGATGGAGTTGCTTGTGGAAAATAAAATAACACTCATCACTCTGAACATTCAATCCTGACTGAGAAACGTGTTGAAGTGATGTTTTTTTTGCAGCACAGACAGGAATGTTTATAAAGTTTGTGGGAAGATAGATGCAGGAAAACCTGTTAGCCTGCAAAAGATTTGGAATTGGGCGAAGATTCAGCAGGATAGAGACCCTAAGCTTACATCCCGTGCTGCTAATAACTGGTTTCAATGTTTTTCAGGTCTTGACAAAGTTACATTTTGCTACATTTTGTGGCAAGACTTGATATTTAGTTTTCATCCAGATCTGGTCTGACAGAATTTGAGAAATGTTGCAATGACAATGTTCAAAAATGTTATCAAGATGTGCAAAGCTGGTAAACACCAACTCCATAAGACTTGCAGCTTTGCAGTATAAATGTTGAGCAAATAATGACACGCCACACTCTTTATATTTGTAAAACCGTAAAACACAATGATTATTTTCCTTTCAGTTTACAGCTATGCCCTACTTTGTGTTGCTCTCACATAAAATTAATTCACAATACATCACAGTTTGTGCCTGCAAGGTGAAAAAAGTGAAAAAGTTCAATGTGCATAAATATAAATCAAAATTTTAAATTAGTTCCCGACAGGTTTCTATGATTTGTGAAAATGGCAAAAAAGCTTACAATGTTAAAGAAAGTTTCACGTGCTTGCTTTTAATTTTTACTGCCACCTCAGCAAAATCTGAAGAAATGTCCTTGTCAAATGATTAGGTTTTGTTTTCTCATAGGGATCCATGTGCGTTTACTGCAACTTCAAATCTGCGTCACTTAAACATGAAGTGATCTCAAGGTGAGCAGGTAGCTCGCATAACAAAACAGTACCAATAAACATTTCTTCTTTGGGTCTCCATGTTGCTGTCTGTCTGCTTGCTCTCTAAAAGTGGTTACCATAAATGAGGGAGGTTCCCTGATCCTTTGAACACAGTGGAAACCGAATGGAGAAACTGGTGGGGGTCCCATATTTAGAGCTGCAGAGACCCCCCAATCTCTTCCTTTGCTCATTTGTTCACCACCAGGGAAGACGCACCTACAACTGCTGTTGGTGTCTGAGGACAGAATGAAAACACAGCGGCACAGGTGACAAATGCATACACCCCTGTTCAAATACAAACTCTGGCTCTCTTTTCCTCTTTACTCCATGCACAATGAGAGGGTATAATAAATAAATAACTCATAAAGAGAAGAATCGTTTGATGTTACCTTGTGCTGCCTGAGGCTAACACTACACCGGGGAGCACTGCCACCTCTAGCACACACACTTACACAAATACGCACTCCCCCGAGAGGCAACTAACATAAGGGGTGGAGGAAGAAGAGCAGGTTGTCTGCCCAAGAGGCTCTGCTGACCATCTTTGGATCAAGAAACGTGCTTCCCTACAGATTATAATCAAGTGTGTGGAGTGTGTTGTGGTGGTTGCAATGTCTGATCTGGAGTTAAGGATGAAAAAGTATTTGCTCCCATACACATTTCTTCTGTTTTGGGGTTTTAAGTGTTTCAAATCACCAAAGGAAATTTTAGATCAGCCAGAAAATGCCTGAGTGGAGACAGAGCAATTTATAAACGAAAAGACATCACTCATGTAAAACCTGACTAAAAGAGACTAAAGCTGAACTGACTCATTAGTTTTTGTGTGTGTTGTACTCAGTACAGAAGGACATCAACTGAGTCATATTTTAGGATGTATTTTTGCTAAATACTGCATACAGTTTGAGTATAGGAAATGTAAAATATAAATTAATTGGGACTTTCAATACAACAGCAACAGCTTTTCCCAAATTGGAACAGCTGGGAATTCTGATTTCCAAGTAGAAATTTAGTGCAGACTGAGTCAGGGAGTTCATTAACTGATTAATGGGAGTCATATCCACGTTATTTTGACTTATGGCTGTTCATTTGTTAATATTTAGAAGTGTTTTATTTTCATTATTTTTGTCTTAAGTTTGCTTTAATAAGTGTTTATCCCATGTAATAATGTATTATGAAATGCTTTTTGTAAATGACCACTAATGTTGTGGTCATTATGTAGGTTTTTATTCACTACAATTTTACGTTTGCTTACAGCTACATAGCACAATACAGACTACTGTATATATATTTGAATTTCATTAATATTAAAACACTGCAAACCTTGCTTGCATTAAACATCTGCATGTCTGTACATTACCAAAATTAAAGGATCGTCCCTCTGAGGAAAGCTAACCCAAACAGTGCCTCTAACTTTATAGAACAACTTGAAACTAAAATTATACAGAAGCCCCAAAAGGCTTTTTTATTTTTACATATTCCTGTCCAAGTCCGACAAATTTATCTTCTCAAGACTTCAGGAGTTATCTGCAAGTTAAAAGAAAAATCTATGTTCATTTTTTTTCTCCTATCAAGTAACTAAATAATAAATACATTCCAGTGATGTTCAAAATCTTACCAACTGCTTTACATTAAAAAGTTAGTTACAATTGCATTTTTTTCTTTTTCTTCCTTCTTTATTGCTGAACTGTAATGAGCTCCTTACAGATTCTTAAGAGTTACTTAAAATAAAAAAAATCGAGAATAAAATATACATTGTTTTTTTCCTCATGGAGCATGTTTCCCCTGAGTAGGCAAGCAACTAAATAATAAATAAATTCTAGTTATGTACAAAATCTGACCAGGTATGCTTTTCCATTTAACATTTAGTTACAATTGTATTTTTATTTTTTCACTATGATTTAGCAGTTATTTATATCTGTACATAAAGTCTTATTTAATAACTGAGTTCATTTATTTCAGAAACAAAGTTCACTAAGTGAAGCATATTATACAGAATAAGCACACACCAACTGCCTTTATTTCTAAAAATTAAGAAAATTTTCTGCATAAAGTTAATGAAAATATTTAAGATTATAATGCTACTTCAGATCATTATTTTTAACAACTCTAGTGTGTGAAGTTTGAAGCAATGCGGGTGAGGGTATCAAAATATTAGACTGAATTTTGGCAGAAAACCATCTAAAGTCACTCAAACTAAAATCATGAATAAAACACTTGATTTGGACATCCTTGTTTAAGAGAAACACAGAAAAATTGCAAACAGAAAAATATATATAATATATTTTGTTGTAGAATAAAATAAATACACGTTTAACTTTTTTTTTTCTTTTTTTAAGAATGGTTGATGTCCAAACTGTGTGGCTACAATTTCTGCACAAAAAACTCAAGGAAAATCTATTCAGTTCTAACACTATTGACTAAATTTTTAGACCATATATTAAGGATCGACATGGAATAGGGAAGCGAGGCCTGTGGCATACCCAGAGCTGACATATTTGATCACTAAATGCTCATCTTTGTATGACTTGATTCTCTCAAAGGATTGGAAAAGTATCATGAAATACATGAGGGCTGCATAACTGTTGTTGTTTTTGCCTGGTGGCGCTGGCCCACACTGGTGTTACAGACTTTTAGCTGGCATATGTTAGGATGTGGGGGATTTAATCTACTATGCCTCACAGCTGGGACCTCGTTAAATAATGTAAGACTCACTGGGGCAGTTTATGGCTCGATTTTACTTTTGCCCTCTTTAAAAACTTGCTCTTTGCAGTGCAACAGCTAAGAGATTTGTGGGTAGATAAAACAAGGAGAACAGTTTAGGACAATAAAACCTCTTTTCTTCACTGAATTGGGTCCAATCATAAAATGCTGGACTTACACTAAATGGTGTAATTAAAAGGTGGAGCAACCAGAAAAGTGATAGATTTAAAGTGAAATTTTGTTTAGTGAATTAATAGAAGCATATTTGTAAAGTGAAAGTTTGGGATTTTCTAAAGACATTTAATGCAAATAATGAGCAGTGAAAGAAGTTTTAACCAACAAAACTTAAAGCAAATACACCAAGGCATGCGCATATGGTTTCATCTTCTGATGAGCATACTGACAAGTAGCCCACCAATTTTATAACAAAATCTATCCATCCATCCATTCACTACGTCCTTGTAGTGGGATTGCAGGCAGGTTGGGGGCCTACACTTAGCGGCTCTTGGCTGAGAAGCATGGTGCATCTAGCACAGTTGGCCAGCCCATCACAGAGTAATACAGAGCAATTTTTAAGAAACCAATTAACCTAACATTCATTTTTTTTTCATTGTGGAAGGAAGCCATAGTACCCACAAAAAAAAAAAGAAAACTCACACGTGCACAGAGAGAATATGCAAACTTCAAGCAAAAAGACTCCAGCTCTGGAACTGCAAGGCAATAATGCTATTATCTTTGTCACTTTCAAGCCCTGGTCAGGACCAATTTTGCAATTTAGCTCGCAAAATTTTACATTATGTTCATCTAAAAAAAAAAAAAAAAAAAAAGATTTTTCCAAACAACCTATGCCTTTTTTGCTTACTAGAATTATTTTCACAATAAATGTAGAAAAATAAACTTATTGTGTTTTTCTGCCCACTGTGTTTCTGAGCTTAAAGAGCACACAGTATAGTGAGCAGCTGAAACAGCAGCCATGAAAAATGTTAACTTTTAAAGCAAAACTGTTTAAAAAGTTGTAGGTCAACATTTTCAAGTTTTTTCACACAATGTAGACCTCATTGGAATATATTGCTAGAATATCAATGAGTCATTATAACATGAAAGGTGATTGTATAGCATACAGACACACAAATTAATATGTATTCAACATGATGCACTTGCATGTGTGAAAATAAATGCATTTGTTAGCAGACCACAATTTTCCACCCTAAAAACAACCGAATGCTTCTTGTGGTTGTTTAACTTTGTTTTCTAAGCTACTGGAGAGAATTGAATAAGTACAAAATTTAGTGGAAATACATTTTACATGGATTTTGTGGTTGACTGGTCATAGAGCAAAAAAATAAAAAATAAAAAATAAAAACAGACAGGAGGTATTAAGGTCTTGTCTGGTTTGGGATGACTATCTGTCTAGGATCCTTGAATGGGGCAACCCAAACAGACACCGACTGTTGGGACTAAATATGCAGTGTATTTGTAATGTGTACTTTTCCATATTTTCATGTAAGTTCACATGTTTGCATACAAACATTCAGCAGATATGAGTGCATGCATGCTCATAAGTAAATTCATGAATGTGATTCTGCCCATTTTCCCATGTGTCTGTTCCATGGGGGCCAAAACACACAAGTGCAAAGCTGCCTAAAGGGTGATTGAAGTTTCTGACATTTTAAGGCTATTGAAAACAAAAGCTAATAGGCAGAACCACGTGCCGGAATCGTGTCTGGTTCATGTTTAACAAAACAAGGTCACAGAGGTTGTCAGGCCATGAATTCCATAAATAACTTGATAATGGGATTTTAAAACAAGCCGTCCACCAGTCATCTCCAGTCCTCTCACACCCTCCCTTTTGCCCATAACGGGCCCTATGTGTGTGCGTGTCTTCAGAATAGAGAGAATATTAGAATGCAAATGGATTCACACCGCATCCTCATAAACAACGGTGTTCATTTAACCCTCGACCCCTGCATTTAACTGCCCATCAAGTCATTTGTGTTGGGCAAGACACGTGGAAGTAGAATGAGAGAGGCCAGCAGGCGTGCACATGCATGTATGCTTGTGCTGCTTATGAAGAAGTGGACTTCAAGCTGTGTGCAGATAAATATGTGTTTATGAATGCAATATGTATATGTTTATGTGCATATATCAGTGTTTGGGTTTTAATCTCCTCTCCTCATCAGTGTATCAACACCTGCATCTGCGTGCACGTGCCCATCTTTCTTTCTTTTTTTTTGGTGTGGGTTTCGGAGTTTACCATTTGCGATGCTCAATTAATCTTGTCAGCATGCATTTACAAGGGAACTGAGCATCTTTTAAAGCAGACGTGGCTTTGTCACTCTCTCCCTCTGCATCTATTACAGAAACACAGACGCAGTACTTTGGGAGAGCCACAGAAAGCAGCTGATTAAAACATATTAAAGCACTGGCAGGAATGAATGTGAGCCAGGTTTACACCATTCCAATCCTATTTCAGCCTCTTTAAAACTAATCTGACAAATGTTGCAGTTCAGATCTGTTTTATTCATGTATTTCCTTTTCTTGTTTTTTTGTTCTCCTGTTACTGTTATACACCAATCAGGCAAACATCTTTACATTGTTTTGGCCCCTATTTTGATGCCAAATTTGCCCTGACCAGTCAAGTCAAAAACTCCACTAAACCACAGTTGCCCTGAAGGTGTGTTGTTGCATCTGGCACCAAAATGTTAACAGCATATCCTCTGCCTCTTTTACAGCATGTGATGGGCCCTTCATGTATTCTTCTATCACATCCCACTGCTGCATGATTGGTTTAAAATTTGAGTAATTTGAACACAAAGTCAACATGTCAAACTTGTATTTTTTATTTTTTTTTGATTGTCCATAAAATTGGCTTGGTTGATTAGATGCATTATTATGTGTAATTTAAAAAAAATAACAAAACAGACACCTTTTCATGCTGCCTACTAAAAGAGTCCATGACGAGGATTTAATCCTTGTTACTTGTGTCACCTATCAGTGGTTGTGAAGCTACGCCTGTGTGTTGTAAATAAACAAATAGCTTTGATTCCTCCTCACGTCTCTGAATATCATAGTGATTCTTCAGTTCAGTTCAAAGAGGCAGCTTCCACACATTGCAGCAGTTATGCTTCTTTTTCCTCCTAGCCTGAGGCTTTTTACCCACAGGCATGCAGCTATCTCATCCTTTCACTGTTCGAAAAGCTGCAATAAAAGCTGTCAGTGAGGAACATAGTGGACAATGGCAAAAACAGAAATCTGCTTTTTTGCTGTAAACAACAAAGATGAGAATGAGTAGGGATTAAACAAGGAGGAGGACATAAAAAGAGCAGTTTAATGATGAAATGTTGCAGTGGGGATCAGCAGAGAAGGATGAATCTCTAAGAGGAAAATATGTGAGATTTGGTGAGATGAGTTTCCTCCCCAGCAGCTCTGCCCCAGAGAGTCTCAAATCTTTTGACTGCCTTGCAAACATACATAGTTCACATACTATAAAGCAAGAAATGAAAGAAAAGCTGAATAATAAAAGAAAAGACTGAAGTCAAGTTCTCACATCGATATGGATGACAGAAAAGTCATGCTGTTAACAGGGACATAAGAAGAGAGTCAGAGGAAAAGTAAGAGCAAGTCGGGCTTTTTCCTAAGAGGGCGCGCAGTGTTCAGCCCCCTGTTTCTTCATCCCGGGCGTTTGTCGTGGCTAATTATGGTGGACAAGCCTCTTTATCGAACCTGCTCCTGCCATCAGCATTAGGATGCATGAGCTGCGCCTGTTGTTTTAAACGCTCTCATTAACCACACAAATCAGTGCTGTTGACAGAGTGCTTTTGAATTAAGCGTCTCACCCCCGCCGCCGCGCGCCAATGCTTGCAGGGCCCAGGACAAGGAGCAATTTATAACACCATTAGCCACACTCGCCGAGGTTACAGGCATCAAAATTGTTCACGTCTAATTATTCTTAATGGATACAGGGAGAGAGCGACGCTCAGGACAGCTTTTTCATTAGCCCTCAATCAAGAGGGTCGGGGGAGAGAGGGGTGGGCCAAATGTAATGCTCAGGCAAACGGGAAATCAAAAATAATCATGTTTGCTTTTTTCATAATACAACACGAATGCATATATAGGAGGGTGGGGGGACTTGAGTGAAGAGAGAAAAAGGAAGCTCTCCTCTTGACATTATAAGAATCCTTACTGAGTTGAAGACACATACGCATGCACACATGCACACACCATGGCAAGTGACAGTTCATTTGCTTTTACTGCTTTGCAGGCTAATGGCAGAGTAAACTTATGCTTCTAAGCCATTGTTATTGCTTAATAAATGCAGAAGTGAAGTACAAAAGAGGAAAACATTTAATTGTTAAGAGACGGGAGCTTCATCCGTGTGCTTTCATGTTTGATTGGTCATTTTAAATAATTACAGAAAGGGTTCAAAATGTACTTTATTAATACACCAACAAAGTTTGATAAATAATTCAGCAATTGGCCACTAATAACTGCTCATTTTAAATACTTTAGACTGGGGCTGATGAGAAGCTAACTCTGAAAAATCAACTGGAACTAATTGCAAATTTAAGTGTTTCACTAGTTCACTCACAGGCCACTTTATCAAGTTCACCTTTTGGCATATATAGTGTAAGCTAGTCACATGACGGCAAATCAGTGCATTGAGATATGCTGAAGATAGTTTACTGAAGTTCAAATTGAGTTTGGGAAAAATTGTTTCAAGAGACTCTGATCAGGTTTGGACCAAAAAATGTAACATATTGAGTAGAGTCTCGGTTTGGCAATAAAAATGATCCCTTCATCATCGTAGTGCTCTGGCGTGTTCCTCCAGCAGGATAATGCACCATGTCACAGAGCTCAGAATATCCACACTGGTTTTTTGCACATGGCAATGAGTTGAGTGCATTCTATTGGCCTCCACAGTGACCAGATCTCGATACTTTGAATGTGGTGGAATGGGAGATTGGCACCATGTGTGTACAGCCAGCCAAATCTTATCATAGAAAAATGTGGAACGTTTCAGACACCTTGAAGAATCTATTCCATGAAGAATTAGGGCAGTTCTCAAGGCCTGGTGTACATAATAAATTGACCAAAATGAGGGTGATTTAGTTTCTATAAATGATCTGGTTTCAAATGCCAGGGTGCTCTGTGGTTGCAATTACATCCCTAATGAGAGTTCAGTCACATGGTTTCTGTCATCTCACTGTGACACCCAGAAGAAGAAAAAAAGGAAGCCAAATAGTGAGTGTTAACATTCCTTACAAGCCATTAAACGCAGGGGCATTACCACACGACACAGTCCCTTAACGAGGACTGACATATGTGCTGAAGGCAGTTAGCACCTAACATTAAGACGGCACAGTCCACAGATGAGATGGGACATTGTTCATGGGGGAGGTATCTGTTTTAATTAGGGGATAATCGACTGTGCTCTACATCTCCCCTTGCTAGGATAACAACTTCCCTCTTCCCCCTCATTCACTATGATATGGTATAGCTTATTATTATGGTGGAGACTGGGAATTAACTAGCAGAGGACACATGGTAACAAAATGTGGCACGAGGAATCTAAAATATGAATTTCTGTGTTTGGGTAGCCATCATCCTCTCATAGCTGAGATTAGACATGCAGGAAAAAAAAGTGATATTTTAATTGTATTTTTTAAACCAAATGTGTTATCTTCAATCCAGAATTTACCAATAACACAGTTTAATGGTATAAAAAATATTGCTACACCTACAATGCAGAGCAACTGTTACTTTTCAGACTTGTGCATTAGTTCTACTAGTTCTATGAAGCTTTAAAAATATAATTTTCTTTACACCTTCTGTCTTTCACTATTTTATATGCAATTTCTGTAAGTACTTAAACCTGGGCCTTTTCCATATACATATTACCATTTGAAAAATAAAATAGGACAGGGATATGCTAAAGTTGTCTGGGATTTGACTGGGTCATTCTAACAAATGGGTGTGCTTTGATCTAAATCATTGCCTTGTAGCTTTGGCTGTCGCTCTGGCTGCTTGTTTATGATCTTGTTTATTGTTCTGCTGGAAGGTGAACCATCATTTAAGTCTCAAGTCTTTTCCTGCCTCTACCTGGTTTTCTTCCAAGATTGCTTAATATTAAGTTTCATGCATTTTCTCATCAATTTTTATAAGCGCAAAGCCTAACTGTGCTCTCGTCAGATGAGACCAAAGTTAAACCTACTTTGTAAAAAAAGAAAAACTACTACATGCAAAGTACTATGTGTGCTGGAAATCACTGCATATCCAGCGGAGGACTATATATATACCAAGTGAAACATAGTAGTGGCAGTACCATACTGTGGGGATGCTTTTAATTTTTTTTTTGCATTTACTTCACTTATCTGTTTTTACAGTGCCACCTCACATTACCTTACTGATTATTGCAAAACCATAACTGCTTTCAATATTTTTGGTTGGATTTCTGACGTATTCCCAAAGATGACAACAGGCAAAAAATATGTGTAATGTGTAATGTTTTGAAAAGTCCAATTGGCTTAAAAGATTTGCATGATCTAATATATTTAGCAGTTCTGTGAATATGTTGAAATATTAATCTAGGTCATAGACTCTGAGATGTGGATCAGAGCTATCTACACCCATAAAGCAGAGAACACGATCCTTACAACCCTGAGCCTAATTATTATATGGAGATTATCAGAAATCTTATTCTCCGTTGTTCATAATGATAAAAAAATTAATAAAAATAATAAAAACACACGCACAAGACAGGTTAGGGATGACATTTTGGAGCATTGATAAGAAGGTGACTGGAGCAAAATGATGCTCCAAAATAGTTCTATTCTTGTTTTTTTTTTGTTTATTAATTTATGTATTATGGGTTGGTACTTATGTGAATTTTTAGAAATTTTCTTCACCTTTTCATTATTTTGTTTTTCATACTATGATGTCAAACTGTCAAAGGACTTCTTGGTAAAATAAAAAATGACAAAAAAAGAACAAATTTTGGGGAAAAAAAATGCTTGAGACCAAGGCATACATCTACCTAATACATAGGAAACGCCACGTTTGATTATTACCCCGATCATGGTGAGACAAATGCAAAAAGAAACCTCAATTAAAATAAATATCTTCAAAAACTAAAAAAAAATAAAACTAAAAAATACAATAGAGCATCCAATGACATTTTTTTTATCCAATGATCAAATAAAACACTTAAAGCTTAACGTGGAATCTAAAGTATCTGCAAATTTATCTCACAGGCACCTCATTATAAAGGAAATTAAACATAGAATAGTTGTATATTTACTATAAAACACTGTATGTGTGCAGTGCTGAGGGGGGTCAGGCATGATGTAAGCATGGCACATTGCAAAGTTTCCCATGCCATCTTCTCTGGTCTTCAGGGCATGTGGAGGTACTGAGGAAGACACAATCAGGATAAGCATCCCTCGTGCTCCTCAGTTTAGCCCATAGCATTTTATGTCACGATCAGGAAACAAAAGAGGAGCACATGCTAGAGTGCACACCGTTGGCACGTGTGAGTGAGAGTATGTGAAGTATGAGAGAAGTAATTGTGTTAGAAAACATGGCAAAAACGCAAAACTCTGGAAGTCTGGAATGTCTAAGTTGAATGGTGACTGAACATCCTTGAAGAGTCAAACTCTCTACAAAAAAGTAATATTTATAGGCCTTCCTAACATCTGACTGAGTCACCGGTGGTAACTGAACCAGGATAACAGCTTGCCTTTCCACCCCCTTTTTCACAAAGCCCCCAGGCAACAGTGATGTACGTTGCCGGACAGGCCAGAATCATGCCTTCCAGCAGAGCTAGCCAATCACGATGAATTATACTCCCCAGGAGCCAGAGCGACATGTCAACGGACATTTGGGTTGGACACAGCAAAGCCTCGTTCGTTCGGTCAGCCAGTGCCCTGAAGACAAATGCCTCGGCCTCCACGTGTGGAAGACTGGCAGATATGTCTGTCTCTGTGTGTGGCCACAGGTAATTGAAGAGGAATGAATGTGAGGAACTATCATACTGTGAAATCTACAAGAGACCTAAACTGTTCAGGTTGACCTGTGGCACTAGGCTTCTTTTATTAAAATCTCTTCATCGCTTATTTATCAGATATGAAATCTTAATATGAGTGCACATTCTTTGGAAAAACAAAAAAAAACAACTTTTTTAATGATTAATTAAAAATATTTTAGATTTGTGGTGTTGTTTAAAGACAATGTGATCATTTACAGAGAAAACTACAATTCAGTAGGTGGTGTCAGAACCAAATTTAAAAAGATGTTTCAGCAATTGTTAAGTCTTTGAATGCTCCAGGTGAATGACTGGACTTTGACTGGGCCGTTGTAATACATTAATGTGCTTAGATTAAGGAGTCAAATGTTCAAGGAGTATAAATACTTTTGCAGAGCACTGCATTTTTTCTATTTTAGGCAACAGTATTGAGTTCGTATGACTCTTGCAATACCAGAGCAGAGACGTTTTTATTATTTATGTGCTAAAAATATATATTTCTAATACAGTCCTTTTGATTTGCTCTGATCTAGTCTAATAGAAACTGAAATTGCTTAGCTTGTCATCCAATAGAGGGGACTTCTAGTAGTGAAAAAAATACAATAGATTGATAATATAGTGTTTAAGAAATAAAGGCTGTGAATCAATTATAAACAGTTTTATCAGCGCACATCCTAGAAACAGCAAAAAGCAGAAAAGCATGGTAATTAAGTGAGACTAGAAGACAGCGATAAGCTGTGGTTAATATTCTATTAAAGCCAGAGGAATTTCCTTTCACAGTAATTAGGCTTTTATTAAGCCGATTTGTAACCCCTGAAGTGTCGCAGAGTATGCTAAATGCCAAGATGCAACACACTCCACGGCAAAGATGCATTTCACTCGTAGTCCTTCCCGTCTCCTCATTCAGATGTGATGCTACAAAAGTCTTTTAAAAGCCTTGAGACATGTCAGACTTGTTTTCGTTTTACCTCCAAGGAGCAAGACTTTTACTATGCTTTAATAACAATCATAGTATCTCTTGGCAGTACATTTATAGGAAGAGTGGGTTTGAGTAATTTAAAGAAACTGGGAAAGGAAGGGGGGGGGAAAACTCATCCACAGCATGATCTGTGTTTGAACATGGTGGATTCAGGAAAATGAGAAAAGAAAACCCTTCCTGACCAGACTCAAGCTTTCAGGGATAATGTACACTAAACTATAGTTGTTCATCTAATGACAGAAAAGTTTGCATCTAATATTTTTTAAAGAATCACCTTGTCAGTGAAAAACTGCATGGCACGTCAGGTTGGTGACAACTACTAACTTTGTTTATAGTTTAGTCTGTTGTTGTATCTCAACACTTGAATATCTTATAACCATTTGTTACATGGCCACTCTGAAAATTGTAAACTAGCATAAGGCAATATTTTCACTTATTCTGTACTATATGTTGGAGACATTGACCTGCAACAAAAGCTGCAATGACAAGGTCTGGTCATCAAATAGCAACTTTTTTTTATGTCAAGGTTTTTGCTCCACATAGCTCAATAAAACATCAGGCTGAAGGTTTAATAACATTTGGGACCTTGAAGGGGACAAAGATGAAAAGAAGGAATCTATTGACATAAGAGCACAGAGAAGGAATCAGGGTATGGAAACCTTCCTGTTTCAATTATTGGAATAGATTTAACTTGAAAAACAAAAGCAGAGAAAATGTATTTATAAAGCTAGTTTTGTACAACTATAAATGCACACTAAAAACAGCGACAATAACAGATCTTCAGACACAGATTAAAGCTCTTTAAAAAAATCTCCAGTTAAAGAGCAGAGGCATCCAATCTGCTCAAATGTGATGAGGATAAATAATCCATATCAACTATTTGAGTCTAAAAAGTTAGTGAAAAAAACAAGAGGCTTCACATGTCAGTATAAAGGCCTCCAGAGATCAAAGCCAATGGTGGAACTAGTATTCTGAAAATACTTAAAAAGGCATCTAATCGGTTATTAATCAACACTCGCCAGACTAAAACTGTTCAAAAATAAAATTGTGTCTGGGTATAACATATAAATAAACACTTGCTAATCACACTTCTTCCATCAACTCCCAGTTGTTCATGGGAAATTGCTGCTCACACAGATAATTGTTCCTTTCCAGAATCACATGTTGGCTTAGGAAGACACTGCTGCAAAGCAAATGAACTCAAATAGATAGCTTATTACCAAAAGGCAATACAAACCAAAATTGCATTTCATAACTACAATAGAATTTAAATGCATGTCATTGATTTTGAGTGGGTCTAAATTATATGGTTGATTTAATTAGATATTAATAGACTCATAGTTTTGTTGAAATTAATGTAAATGTGACAATTTTATTGAAATTTTGTAAAAGAAAGAAAAAAAAAGTCACTAACCTGATTTTAAGTGCATTTGTGTTGCAGTTTTTTGTTTGGGGAAACCCCAGAACAGAATGGATGCAACGAATTAAAATATTCTGGCTTACATTGCTGACACTTTTTTCATAAATTAAACACCTATCATATACTTACAAGACCACAGCAATGTACTTAAAGTATCATAACAGATTTCAACTTTAGCTGTTAACACTGCACTTTCAATTTTAAATGCCTTCAAAGTTATGAATGGATCCCTCTCATGACTTAACTGTTTGGCTTCCATTGAAATGTGTGTATGTGAACATGTGGTTGAACAATGCAGTCATGAGGCCTGACAGGTCACTCCGCAGGGCACACACCAGTGCCATGTCCATCCGCTTCTCTCTTCACAGTGCCACACCACATCCTGACAGGGTCTCGCTACCTCCTTCTGCGTAATTTAACACAGCTTTCCCTGGCTCTGCGAGCAAGTGAAGCCCAAACACACAAAGACATGTGAAAAACTGCTCATATATGTATGGAGTCTTCTCTGAAATCTTTCCCACCTGACCTCTTATGTCTGGTTACTCAAAAGGCTTCCAGTCTTTGGCAGCTGATTTCTGGAACTTGAACTGTTTAGTTTGCCTCTTATAGAACCATTTCACAATATAAATTAAGAGTTGACAGAGTTAACCTGACTTCCTTAATCTAATCTTTGTGGGAATTATTTTGTGTAAGACTTTTTTATTTCTTAACTTCATTGCCTTTCAAGTCACACACACACACAAGCTTGGCTCCCTTTTTTCTTCCCACCTTTGACAGTTTCCTGTAAAACAACCTTGATCCTCAGCCTAAGCTCTCTGTATCTGCTATCCGTCGAGCTTCTCTGCCTGGCCTCCATCTTCAAGCTCCCGCTCCCCATGGCTCTCTCATCTCGTTGCTCTGTTTGACAGCTTCATCTGATCCACAGGACTTTCAGCTCATACATCTGGCATTCTGCCCTACCCACAGGACTCTAAATCCCACAGTTCATCCTCTTAGGGCTACCTTCCTCCAGCTTCCTCTTCCCACTGGCTCTCAATGTGTGGCAAACAGCTATCGCCTCACTGCTGACTAGAGCACAGGTAAGACTGTCAGGGGTTAGCTCGCCTGTTCTCACAATCCTGTAATACTTGGGCACATGGGAGGAGGAAGGGATGGCATTCTTCGTTTGCAGTTAATGGTGTGTTTCCATGTAAAGCAACAGAAGCCCTCTGTAGGTTCATATGACTCATTCTGGGCTACTTTAGCTCTCAACAGACAGTGACTTGAGGGACATAAATCCCTCTGTATTTCATAAACACTGAGAAAAAGAGGCCTGTTGTCCCAGAGAATTTTAGTATGTTTAAAACCTAAACTCTAAGGAGACAGATATGCTGTTTGTCTCTCAAATACTCTTTGTATGAGAGACATTTCAGAGAAAACAAGTTCAAGTCAGGGATACAAATACAAGTGCATGTCAGCAAATTATTGATCAAAATGTCATTAAATTCAAAGAAGAAAAAACTAAATATATGTTTTCATTACACAAAGAGAGATATTACAAACATTAATTTACGTTAAGTTGGTGATTACTGCTTACAGCCAGTAGAACTCAGAAGAAAACTGTGGATTTTACAGCTGATTATCAGACAGCCATTGGGCAGTCAAAGGTTATTCTAAAGACGTTGGGTCTTCATGGAGTTTTATTCCAAACAATAAGACAGAAAAAAGTGTGGCTGACAAAGATCCACAAGAAACACTGATAAGTGCAACCTTAATGTGGTGCTGATTTACCAATTTAAATTTACCAATTTAAAAGCTGTCAAAATTAGTATCCTTGTCTCTGTCGTTGTAACAGACTGACGTTAAAGTTGGAGTATCATGTTTCTAACGTGTGACCAAGACAGATTAACATCGCATGCGTTATTATACGTTTGTTTAGTTTAAATAGCTTGTATTTTGAATTCTCAAAAAGTGTATAACTATGAATAAGCCTATTTAGCACAAACTCTGTGCATGAAGTAAACAAATCTAGCCTTTAAATATTTCTGCAGAGTAAATTTAATGCTTTCTCAGCTCAGGTGTTTCTGCTAACACTGTGGTGTCATCGCAGCACTGGACCGTCTGTGGAGAACAGCAGACATCGCATCACTTGGGCTGATCCGAGTCTAAACAACTCCTCCCATTGTGGTCAGCCAGACATACACCTCCCTTAACTAAGCACACAGGCACACTCTCACCATCTAATTCGTACACCCACAGTCCTTCCCGCTCCTCGTTTAGTGAGACAGCAAGGGTCCCCACTGCCCCTAAGCTCCTGTTAAAACCACCCCTCACCTCCCATGTCACTAGGCCATGTCTGTCATTTTGAATCCACCCATCCTTTCCCGCTCTCGCACAGCAGGCCAAGAGGTTAATAGGGACTGAAACAATAGTGCAGCACAGACACAACAAACAACGGCTCGTGGGAGCTGTTCGCCTGTGGGCTGCATCATCTCCCAGCATTCTCTCTGGCTCCATCTGCTTTCCCCCCCCTCTCTCTCCCATGTGCTCCTTCTCCTTCCACCCATGTCTCTTTAAGACCAGGACCTGTCAATGCCCTTATCTCCCGGACAGTCATTTATGCCCATTTGCAAGGTTAATTGCCTTTTTATTGCCTGCTATTTATATTTTAAAAGCTCTGTTAGGAGGCTAATAAAGTGACTGTGAAGATGCTGCAGAAAGGTAATTACCACATAGGGTTAACAGTCGTGTGGTGTAAAGTGAAAAGGATGTCGAATTGTCATTTCAGTAGCAGAGTTGAGCGTAATTGTTTCAGTCTGGTGGCGTTTAGAAAAAAACCTGTTAAGCATCCAGTTAAAATGATGTGTAAAAAAATGCATTGAAAGTGAATAATTTTTACTGTGCTTGTCTCTTGGAAATCAATCAACTCACTGTAATTCAGGGAATATACATTTTTTACATTATTTTCTTCACATAAAAAATCACAAAGTTGTATAGAAAGACAGCTGCGTTCACAGATTGTTTTATGACATCACTTTTTGAGTGTTTTTTTTTAGTGAGAACACAAAAATGTGTATTTATGATGTTGTCTCTGCAGTTGTAGAAACCATGAACAAATGTACTATACATACAATGAACAAAACATATATTGTAAAGTATGCTCTATTTCAAAAGTTACTAGTAGATAAAACATTTTTTTTAAGTTTTAAATATATTTATATATTTATTTAAAAAGTTTTAAATAAATATATAAATATATTTTTGTAATGTAACGTAGTCTGGTCTATTTTGAGTGAAGTGGCTTAAAATAGGTGCTGTGTAACTTCAGTGTGTTTGTATATTGTTTTTCTGAATCTGTAATAATGCCTTGATCTCTTTATCTATTTAGATCTATCAGAAGCTTCTTTTCATAACAGAAAAGATTAAATATTACACAGATCAATTCTTAATTTGGGTAAAAATGATCTTGATATATTTTTTGAGACAATTCATGCCCTGTATAGTCCACTTATGATATGTTTTAAGACAGATATTATATGGCAAATGTTGAGAAATGAGTGTAAAATGTCCATTTAAAAATGATTATCAACAAGATGAGATGTTGGTAATGTCAACATTTCCGAAATCAAAATAATTTTGCAAACTTTGCAGTTCTGTTTAGCTTGTATTCAGACCACTTAAGTGAATCTGTTTAAAAAAACAAACAACTCTTAACCATATTTATGTCCATTTCCAAGCCCATAAAAGAAAGGTTTGAATGTCATTTCTGCTATGTGTTTTTTTTCTACAGTGTCCTTTCCAATTAAATGGATCTGTCCAGTTGTGAAAACTAGGCAGTAAGGCAACTTCTACCAATTTTTATGACAGCCAATAGTTTGTTTCCTTCAGAGGAATTGGCAATACCTCTGAAGGAAGACATTGGCTAAGACAGAGCATTGCTGAGGATTTTCCAAAAACAATTAATGTTCTGTTTTACACTGCTTACCCTCTTCTCTCCACTATATTATATTTTAGCCTACATTTTAATTTTGATGGAAACAAAGTAGAAAAGCAGGGGATGCAATGTGTAAAGTTGGCCTTTACACAAATTGTGACCTATCTCTCAAAATTAAACCGACCATAAAAACCTTTTGCACCAAAAACTTAGTGTGGACAAAAGATGCAAACTCAGCACAAAATCACATTTTTTTTGCTACATGACCATTAGTGCAGACAGGCCCCCAGTTTTATTTTATCCCACATTTTTTGTAGTTCTCATAGTTGTTGCAGATCACATTTATTTTAATAAAAACTGACAGCGCAGCTTGTGCTTTGAGGACGAGTAGACAGGGGCTAGGCATAGACAGCATGAGAACAGCAAAAGACAGAGGGAGGGGAAAGGTGAGAAAAGGAGGATGGGGAGGAATACCAAGAAGTGGCTTAACAGGCTGATTCTTCCCAAATCCATCCATACACTCATACTGTGAGCTGAAAGAGAGAAGGAGTCAACTCTTTGCCTTCTGTTTGCTCAGCAACCTATCCCAGCAGGGAGGCACCGGCGGAGAAAGGGGGCAAGCATGAGGGCTGGGTGGGATGGGATGGGATGGGAGGCTGGTGCAGGGATGCAGACAGGGTCAGCAGAGGTTATGTTGTTGATTTCATTTTCTATTCTGTGTGTTGAGCTTCACTAACATGCACAAACTCAGTCTGCACACACATTTCAACACACAAAAACTGTGGAGGCTCCCAGAAAGATGGTGTCCTCCCTGTTCCCAGTCCCTCCCTTTTTTGTGCTCTTCAATCCTGTTTTGTCAGAGTCAGCAACAAAACGGACGGTCAAGAAATAAGATCGGGAGGGGGGGAAAAAAGGAGGAAAAAAAAAAACCAATCGATTAGCCTTCAGAGTTCCACGTGGGCCACTTTCATCGATTAGGAATGAGAGAGCAGCAAAGCACCAGCCATGTTCACTCTCTTCCCCCTCTCCTTCTGTCTCTCCAGGGTCCTTTGTCCATGAAGAGAGCGATATAATGGTCCTTTGAGAGGGAGAGAAGGAGGGAGGCAGGAGACACAGGAGAGAGGGAAGGAGGGGGAAGGAGGAAGACAAGGAGGAGTTGGTGGGGTGACGGCTGTGGCGTCTGGAGGAGGAATGGGGAGTTCAGGCCTTGCGGCATGTGGGGGAAGTGTACATCGGGATGGTAAAAGAGGGGAATGGAGGAGGGGGGAGAGGTAAAGAAAGACACCAAGGCGAGAAGAGAAAGTCTCAATGACAAAAGGTCGGGGCAGCTGGGCTCAGGGCGACAGGGACCAAAGGGAGCAGCGGGATAATCTGCTAAAGCCCAGAAAGGAGAGATTCAGCATGCGCGCCACCCTCGTAGGGCCTATGAGCAAATTTGCACATAAATAAGGAGCCAACTTTGCTTTGAACGGGAGGTCGAGGGAGAAAGCATCAGAGAAAGGGAGAGGGACTCAGAGATAGAGTGAAGTGCCGGAGCCACAGCTGCCTGCCGGCTGGTGGCAACCGGACCTAGACAAAGTTCAGCATTTAAAGCTCCACAAGGGAGGATTTTTTTTTTCCCTCCTCCTCTCATCTTTAAAAAAACGTAAGCAAAGATATTTATCATATATTGCCCCACACACATACGTAGGTTTTTCTTCCTCTGTTTAGCTTCTGGCCATGAGCTTTCGAAGTTTACCCCTCAAAGACTCCTCACTCTTTCGTGTCGTCAAACATTCGTGGACTCAGGGGAGAAAAGTGTGTGTTTTTGAGGACTGCTGGCTTTGTCAAGGCAATAATGCCCTTATATGGCTCAAAACTATTGACAGTAACCTTAGACTATTCAAGCTCAAACAGTAGAGAAAAAAATCAATCTGTTACAAACTAACATAAATAATGTAAGAACACAAATGATCAGTTTTATCTAGTTTACAGTGACTTGCTCAAAATCAATAATTCTGCTGCTGATTTAACACTTCAAAATGTAAAAAAAAAACAAAAAAACTTCAAATTACCATTGTTTTTATTTTTTGTCACACTTATATCCTTTAAGTTTGAGTTAGAAAAAAAATGTTTAAGCAAATCCGAGACGTGCCTTTGTGTTGTTATTTTGTCAACAGTGGATTTGACCTTGGAACTCTTATGGAAGCCATTTGTGCCCAGTCTCTTTGGTATTGTTGAGTCATGTAAACTGAGGCAAGTAAGGCCTGCAGTACTGTAAATGTGTCTCTGGGTTATTTTGTCAACTTCTGGATGAGCTGTCAATGCACCCTTGAAGTAATTGGGAAAAAAAAAATTGGACATGTAAGCAAATATCAGGCAAAACACAGTGGGAATCTGAAAGGGGGTTATTTTTCCAAGACTTCCGAGTCAAAGAACTTTACCACCTAAATCTGAGTTAACCCAATGAAAATGGCAGCTCTTTTCTTGTACCAAATGAAAGTAAAACCCATTACAGCCACTATTCATTCTAAATATTTGAATCTCTCCATGGATCTTTTAAAAACAATGCAAAGACTTATCCTTCATAAGTACAAGCATGAATTAACTTTACAGTCTTAATTAAAGTCAATAGTTCTTCTTAAGGCTCCCTGTGCCTCAAAAAAGGTCAATTACAGCAGATTATTTTGTATTGAAACTATCTTTGTGTCATTCAGATGTCTTTGAAACATCATAGGCACCTTCACATGGGAACTTCATAAATTTAAAGTAAGTTATAGTATAGTGTTCTTTTCAAACCTGAATGCTGTTCTTTGAGATGGTGGTTGTAGGGAGAGGAGTTCTTGCAGAGACGAGTGTTTCAGGAAGGAGTTGAGCTACTGCAGGTACTTATTGATCAGCCTTGGAAGTTATGAACTAGCTGTCATTTCCCTTTCATGAACAGCTCAATAGGTATCGATTGGAGATGAAAAGCTCGTGCAAGCATGGCCAGCCTTAAGGACAGGACAAAAAGAGGAGACGACGAAAACTCAATGAGGACGGCACGGGCCCTTGACATGCACAATCATCACTGCACACAGACAGAAACACAAAGTACGGGCGTAGAAGAAAAAAAAAAACATCCATTTGTGGGGTTGCATTACTTTATATAAACCCAGGACTGGTACAGTCATTGAAAGATTGCAATCCAAACAAAATATCCAGCTCGGTGTGTAGTGCTATTTGAAAGTATTAATATCTGACATATTTGGTACAGTTAAAGGACATAAACAAAGGAAGCAAATATGAAATTGGATAGTGAAAGTAACAAAAAGAACTGACAGTATAAATGGACAAAAAAGGATAACTCAGACACATAAGAACTCAGACAAAACC
Source organism: Poecilia formosa (assembly GCF_000485575.1). NCBI lineage: Eukaryota > Metazoa > Chordata > Actinopteri > Cyprinodontiformes > Poeciliidae > Poecilia > Poecilia formosa. Next base: position 242,904 of record NW_006800024.1, on the reverse strand, counting down.
AATCTTAAATCCTGAGATTGCCTAATACAAATTAAACTCATTCACATGTTGTCTCAATGTATCTAAATATTTTAGGGATGTTATTTTTTGTGAAGTGGAAGGAAAATGTCATTATTTTGAAATATGTTTAAAAATCATAATATTAACAGTATGTTTTGAGCTTGTGTTCTGCTCCCCTGAATCCATATTTTATAGAACAGACTTTTTGCAAATACAGCTTTAAGTCTTTTAGACGCCCTACGATTTCAGATGTTTTATGCTCCTTCAATATTGGGTTGATAAACTGAATTGTATTTGTTGTAGTGAAAGGCAGTTTTATCACCTAACTCTGCTCTATGCCTCCCTGCAACTTTGCACCTATCACTCACCTGTTGTGTTTCTTGGTCTTCAAAACAGGCCAAGAAACACATATCAGAAATTCAAGAAATTTCTGATATGGTTGTTTTAGTGAGGATTTCACTGAGAAGTATAAGAGTAAGGGTCATAAAAAGCTCTGGTTAAATTTCTGATGCTTATTTTTTTCCAAGTAAATGTAGAACTCTGTTATATGCTGTAAATGTGGCTTAGTTTGGCTGGAAATATAATGAGATCACAGTACGGACCAGAAGGCAGATAAATACTAAAGATAGAAAAAGAAGCCTGAAGAGAGGGGGACTTAGTGGCATTGTAGGTGTTCAGGGATTTGTGTTGATGTCACTGCGCAGACCTCTAGTAACTGCTTTGTGGACAGTGACAGGCGTGTGCTCCCTTCTGAGCGCCATCCAGATCACAGACACCCTACAAGGTGCAGATGAAGGGAGGGTGTCTGGGCCTTTCTAATCCTGGCTCATCCGTGTTCCATGTTCTGTAGCTCTCGACCATGCTTAGCAGAATTTCACGCCACAAACCTAAAACCAGCGTGCTACACTAAAGGGATAAGGCCGACTGGCAATAGGATGAACAATCTTTTGTCGCCAACATCTCTTGGTCTCGCTTGGCGGTTGTTTACTTTACACATCTTCCTTTCTACTCTCATATTCCTGTCTAGTTTTTGGTCTCAATTTATGTTAGTTTTCCTACATAAAGTTTTTTTTTTTTTTTCTTTTCTAGCCACCACCACTCCTTAATTTATACCATTATTATTATTATTATTTTTTTTTTTTTTTACAGCAAAGCAATAAGTGCAGCAACAAGTCACAAACACATAGTGGGGGTAAAGAAAGCAACAGAACAAAAAAGAAAAAAAGAAAGGATGGAAGGTGGATGGTAACCTCCACCAGCAATTTACTTTGCTTAACAGGAGCGCCCACTGAAAAGGAACCAAGCTTTGAACTGCTGCCATCAGATGCCATCCCTCTCCGCAAGACGCAGGCTTTTTGCTGCAGGCGCAAAGGGAGCAAATCCACACCAGAACTAAGTCTCACTGAAGAATGGCAAAGCAGGAAGACAACAACTAAGCATGTTAGTTTCAGTTCTTGCAAATGTGTATGTGTGTTGGCAGATGAATGAAAGATGAGTGGCCTTTTGCAAAGCCCAGACAATGACAACATAGCGGCAGTGTTGTGTACTTCACAAATAACGTCTTCCCAGGAACCAAATGTGATGGCAAGCAAATGTGAAAGCTGCCATTGGTTTTTTTTTTTTGTTTTGTTTTGTTTTTTATTGTGGGGCGCTGAAGAATGCTGGTATTTACTGTGTGTTATCTCAAAACCCAAACACATTAGGGACTATTCAGCACATTGAGGATTGAATCTCTGAGCCCATTCTGTCTGGACATTTTTATCCTTCTAGATGTTTTAAAGCAAATTATCCTTGTTAGATTGGCTTTGAGTATAGAAATCTGCATGATGAAATACTTCACTACAGATGAAATCCTGAAAAGAATGCACGAATGGTTTGAAATCCTTCTCTTTGTGTACACAGCAAAGGTGTACCTTATTTGTTGTTTGCCTTAAATTACCTCCCTGTGGCCTACTCACACATCCTAATTACAAGACAGATCGGTCTCTACGAGCAGTATGGTGTGATCACAAGGCTGCCTCTGTCTCTGTGCTTCGGCATACAGCCGTCTGCAGGGCAGTTTACTTCAGCTTTGATAGCAACAGCATCAACAGCAGGACCTAATAGGGTGCATGACCAGGAGATCTGAGCTCAGGCCTTCCATATTCATCTCCCTACTGCATCGCAAATCTCATGCAGTATTACCATGAGCCTAGGAGAGACGAGTGAGCTACGTAGCACTAGAGATGTTCAGTCACGTAACATCAAAGTAAATGGAATTCTTCGAATTTGTGTTTATGTGAGCATTTGTGTGTGTGTGTGTGTGTGTGTGTGTGTGTAGCTTCTTGTGGTTTGTAATTTGCAAGGACGGTGAGAAAGCCTCGCTATAGTGTGTGTGTGCGTGTGAAATGCCATTATGCGTATGCATGGTTTTTAACCGTCTCAGCGCAAGTACATGGTGAGAAGTTGTTTACTGCCTTTTCACCTGCAAGAATGCATGACGGCATCCGACGCCGTGGGGGTAAAACAGCGAATGGGTGAGGGAGAGAAAGCGGCAGGGTTATATAGCGGCTAACTGGGGAGCTGTTTAGTTTTATGTTAATTGAAGGGGCTTACACAGAACTCTATTGACAGTTAACATGCCCTTCAAGGTGTTCTTTGTGGTTCAGCACTTCTGTCAAGACACGGGCAGTCATTTTGCTTCACCTTTATTTATATGCTTGAGTACTCAGAACATTATGGAACACGGTGGGGCCCAGTAATAGATGTAGGAGAGGGGCAGGTGTGTGTATGGAAGGTCAGATACCTTGCAGACAGTGCACAAAGGTACCTGGGCCCTCTGTGAGGCATCAAGGGGGTACAGATGAACATAAAAGGGAAACTGGGGGCGAGAAAGGACATGGTATAAAAGGCTAAATAGCTTAAGATCATGAAAACACAAAAAAGTACATTTGAAAGTCATGTTGAGATAGTTTGTGTTCTCAGAGGGTAGTACCTTTCTTTGACCTTCAGAACAGTGATTATACACATCAACTTCAACGCAAAATTCACCAAAAGATTTTGATTCGTCCCTGCCTTGAGATCTGTAGCTAAGGATTTCATTTGAATTCATGAACACACTTGCAAACTGTTTTGATAAGTGGGGTGTGGGTGTCAGTGCCATTTCATGTCTAATTGGGTAGGCGAACATCTCGAGTCAAAACTGGACAGGGTTTCTTACTTTCAGATCAGAGAGCTCCAAAAAAAACCAACCAGCAGCTACGTCTTCCATCACGCCACCAAGGTCACCTGTCACTTAGCACCCCTCGACCACTGTGCATGTTTGATTTGGTTGACACATTAACGGACAACTGTGACATTTAGTTGTGGATGCTAAGAGGGCTGTGCCCTTTAAACTTCATCTCCACACACACACACACACCACAAACCTGTAGTTCTGCTAGGGCAGCAATGGACCATATTGTGCAAGCTGTGGTCTTAAATTGAATATGTTGATTTCAGTTAATGAAACATATGTACATCAGTTTCATTAAAAAGTTAAGTTGTGAAGCTCATATAATATTTATAGTGGTAAAGGATTAGGGTTAATCTGGTAGATTTCAACCATTTATTTTTGTTAATTGTGATGAAAATGGCTTACTGCTAATGAAAATCAAACATGTAGGTGGACGTAATGATTAAGGCTACAGTACATGCGCTCCATATTTGGTTGTACCTATTTATGCATTGATAAGTACCTGAATGTAGTAATGCATGGAGACAATCAGACTGTGGCCCTGCTGTAGTGCTAAGGAAACTTGGGTTGTTTTAACAGAAACCTGTGTTTGCATTATTGCGTTTAGAGTCTTTCATTTTCTTCTTGATGAGCCTCCATTGATTCTCTGTGGGGTTTAAATCAAGTAAGTTATAAAGCACAGTGTAGTCATTAAACCAGGGACTGGTACGGGAATGTATCAAGTCCTACTTAAAAATGAAATCAACATTTCTACAATACTGAGGCAAGCATGAAGCACTCTGAAATTCCAAGGTAAAATGATACACAGTGTTTTCCCATCCAACCACCCCGGCACCTAAATCCTATAATCTTGAATAGGACTTGTTTCACAGTCCTCTCAAAGCTGACATTATCCCTTTTATTTGTTAAACATTTTCAATCAGACATTTTCCTTCCACTTAACTTTTCATACATATGCTTCAATACAACACCTACTAGCTTTATAAATGATACATTGGGGATTATCCTTCTTGTCAAGCATGTCAAGCACTGTCTGTAGTCTTTCCCATGACTGTGTTGGCCATACCATGGTCATCCCATATTATATCAGTATTACCAAAAAAAAAAAGAATAATACCTATTGGTCAAGTGTAATCAAAATTTCCAAAAACTAAATATTGGGTTTTCATTAGCTGAAATGTGAATATGTTTGTTTTAGGTTTAAATTAATTAAATAAAATGCAAAACATTTAAAAATTTTCAACTTTATGGGCATTCAAGACATACACTAAATTAGCATTGAAATATCTATGTTTAATGGATATATCAATACTCTTTAACAGAAAACATAGTAACTTTGTCAATAAAATTACATCTTTTTACTGGGGTACAGACAGCATATGTAACACAGCAAAACTGAATTAAGTTTTGGGGCTATTATCAGCCTGGCTGTGAAATTACATGTTAGTAAAGGGTATTATATGACCACAGCTAATCATATAGGTTAATTGAGGTTTCTACAGAGCAAGGTGTTGTGGATTTTAAGCTGTGCCTCATGTGGCTGCACCCCCACAAAGTCTCCATGTGCCTTTGTTAAAAAGGTATGCAGCCAACCTAATTATTTAACCCTACTATCAATGTTTGACCTAGAATAACTACACCTAATGACAGGCTAAGGTTACACTGGACGGGATGATATCTTCATTTTACATCCTTCTTATTTCTACAAGCAGATTTTGGGCTTAAATGCTTGACTTGTTGATGGGGCTTCAAAGTTCTTCTAATCACAGGACCTCCACTGAGTCTATCTTGCCACCAACCTGTTCACCTTTGTTCCCTTGGTCAAGCTGGCAAATCAATGAGCCCAAATGTCCATATACCTTTCTGGTTGACCCAGAGGTGGCTGACCAGCGACCAGGCATACACTCTACAGTGGCGCTGGATCCCATACACAGGCAAAAAGCTGCTCGTCGTGCAATAAAGATGATTTAGTACTGTAACTCTACCTGCCCGGCACCAGTCTCAGGTTTGTGCGCCTTTTGATTAATCATGGGCCAAGGGGATTTATTGTATGGGGGATATTTGCCTCAGCGATTTAATAATGGTAGGGGAGGAACATAATTAATCAGAAAGGTCCACGCATGCCCCCCTTCTAAAAACTGGTAGAATTAATGACTATGAATATGTATGTTTGTTTGTTAGCAGTGCAAAGCCTGCATCTTAGTGGCTGTGGTGTAACTACATTCCTCAACAGCAGTCATGTGCTCTGTGAATAACATAAAACTCTCTTGTGTATGTGCGGCATATCCATCTCATGGGTGGCCGGATGTCATTCTGCTATCACAGGGTGGTAGAACTGCTTATTATTATGATTAGACTTGCCATGTATGACTCCATCGGATGTGCGCGCTGACAAATAGAAAGAAACTCGCAAATAAACATTAGTGTATTACCACATATCGTTTCTTGCAGTTTGTTGCAAATATTCTCTGAGCCTAATGCAGGTATGGGAAGCTTGCGCCCCCCTCTCATCATGTACAAACAGTCTGGCACTATAGAAAAATAATGATGTGCCGTCCTGTTGGCTCATTTATCAGCATGTTTTACAACAGGCGCCGGGTGGAAGTAATTAAACTCTGCCATCATTACAATGAGCCAGGCCCCCCTCTTAATAGACACCCAATGAGACACTGGAGGGTTGCCTGGTAATTGTATCTCCAACTATTTCTATCTCGTTTTCTTTCTGTGTGTGTGTGTTTATGTGTGTGCAGGCCTGTTTGTGTGTATTTGTCTACAATCCTCTTGTTTCATGTGCAGTTTTAATTAGTGAAGAAAAAGAGCTGATAAGCAATTGAAAAAGAGAATATCTAAGTGAATTACATAGTGAAGGTTAGGCCCTTTGATACTATGTGTCTGTTTAAAGTTTTGAACAATGAACAAGCAAAATTAATCCATTTAGTAGAAAATGTGGATTAAGAGTTTAAGTCAAAAAACTCCATCAGTGCGCTAGCAGTTATATGGCACAAAGCTGGACCTAGATACGCAAATCTGTTAATTTAGCAGACTTTGACTTTAAGGATTTGAATACATTTTTATTTGCAGTGAGAAAATATACCCTATTAATGAACAAGTACTTAAAATATGTTTGATGTTGCAGTTCATGTAAATATTGCCATCCAGTCAGCTCTGTCAGTTCATCAGCTCATGCACTTTTGTTAAAGTTTTCGTATCCCAACACCTTTTCAAATTAATGATGAGATCAAGACAAATTCTTAGAATATTATCACGCTGAAAAAAACTTTAATATACAGTATTTTGTGCAGCTCTAATATTGTGATGTATGAAATGCCATTTCTTCAGCACAATTGTCTCCGTAACAAGCTTCATGTCAAACCTTCCTTTTACTCAAATGTTTCATGATTTTCTGCCCTATTTTTTTAAAGCATAAATAAAACACTTTGCATTACATTCATTGAAGGGATTCCTATTGAATTAAGGTGTCAAATATGAAACTGATGTATGGATGGATCAATCAAACATTGATGAATTAATAAATAAACCAATAGTAAATTGATGTCTACAACATAAAGACACTGGAAAACGGAATAATATATGGACATTTTCACTCTTACAGAGATTTTTCATAATTATGTGGGAACACGCATAGCTATCTTTGTTGCAAAACATCTTAAGCAACCGTTGCCCGTGTGCAGAAAAGCTTAAAAGATTAATATTTCACAACCAATTTATAGAAACTAAGTTATTTCTATTCAAAGATATGTTTAAAACAAATATGTAGTTGTAATTTACTTATTTGCATTTTTTTCAGCTGTCGCCAAGAGTAGAACTGTCAGGGAAAGTAAAGCTAGAAACCTGGTTTAGCTCAGGAGAACAGAAAGGACAACAAAGAGGAAAAAATGTGAGTTTGTCTGGCACTAATGAGATTTCCCCAATAACTTAATAAAAAGCAAAACCTGTTTTTTTTTTCTTTTTTTCTTTAAAGGAAGTGCAACTGTGGCACTGTCTGTATAATCTGCACAAATTGAGCATGTGTGTGTTTTTTTTATTTAATTTTTTTACAGGAATGTCCTTGGATTGTAATTCAGAAACATAAACCCAATACTCAACACTCTTTTTTATAATAATTCTACACTTTTATAATAAAGAAATTCTACAGGTAAAATTAATTCAATGCGATTTGTTCCCTAGATGAAAATCCTTGTAGTGTGTTGACTTGGCTGGACCGTGATATTTTAAGCTTATCTCTTTTACTGAAACAATGATGGGCAATTTTCTCAAGGATACACCAGCTATTAAGATGGCTGATCTGAGATTTATATTAGATTACATGCCAGCTCACTATAAGCAGTGGTTCCTTTACTATACCTGCACCATTTAGTATCACTTACAGCCCTAATGGCACAATTACCCTTCAGCAGCAGCATTAATAGTACTCTTTTGACGTAGGACTGATGTTATAACCCTCAAACATTTTCCATTTAAACCCCCATCTAGCTCCCACTCCACTGTCTGCACTAAGATCCTCCAAAGCTCCTGATCGCTGGATATCGATTAGGTCCATCACCCCAAATGCTGACCCCATTCCTTAACGCCAACTCTGTATCTTTACCATGCTCTCACCCTAATCCCATGGTAATCAAATGGGCCCCGACTGGCCCGTCGCAACTGTACCAATTAGCTTGCGAGGAGGTTTGGGGTTGATGATAGTGGTACTGGCAGAGGTGGCAGCAAACACAGTAGTATCCAGGGAGGCTGTAAACATCCATTAGCGGTTAACCGTCCCTACACATTTTTCCCTCCTAAAGCTCTCTCATTAGTGCAGTGAGCCCTGACAGGTAAACAGCACTAATGGGAATGGCCTATCAATAAATGGCCTGTGTGTTAACAGGAAGTGCTGGCGAGGGGACCGAACACACAGAGCAACAGCGATACAGTGGGGGAAGGGCAAATTTTCTGATAAAAATACCTATAAACATGGGGAGGAAGGTTATTAGAGAAGGAAGACTGTGATGCTGCAGTTTTCCTGGGCACTTTTCAGAAAAAAAAACAACAACAACAAAAAAAAAACATTTGAATTTTCTGCCTCTGAAACTTCTAAGAGTAGCGTATGAGAAAAGACACTGACCAGGATGTTAAACCTCATCTAAGAACATCTAGGAACACACTGAAGCACTTGTTGCCACATCCAGCACAATGTTTTTTTTCTTTAGATTTTTACTTAACAGCCACAGATTGAAGTAGTTTACTGTAACTGACCCTCCAAATTATGGTCCCAGATAGAGAACTGAAAGAACTCAAACAAGGTTTTCAAAAAAAAAAAACAAGAAAGTAAAAAATTCATTAAAGTTGTGGCCTACATATATTCAGCCTTTTTTACTCAATTACACCTTCATGAACTCTAGCGCAAACGACTGCCTTCAGATTTCACCTATTTCTTAAACAGAATATGTCTACATGAAATTGATTCTTATTATAAATGCAGTTGCTCTGTGGAGAATTTGGAGTTTGTTGAAGAACACCAGAAAACAAACAACATTACGCAGAACAGGAAACATACGAGACAAGTCAGGGATAAAGTTGTGGAGGAGCTTAAAGCAGGTTGGGTTATAATGTGGTTTATCCTGGATCTATGTTCAGGACATTCACAGAGGGTTTGAAGTCGCTGCTTTGAGATTTTGGCCATGTGGTTTGGGTCATTGTCCTGCTGAAAAATGGACATCATCATATAGGATTCTACTCCAAAACACTGATATCTGAAACTGCAGTACTTGCATTTGTTTGTGGTTGAAACATAGGAAAATGTGAACAAGCTCAAGGGGTAGGAATAGTTTTTAAATTGGCACTGTAGTTATAAAAGGCTAGGGACAGTATTTCATGGTATGACATTGGCTGTTTCCAAAGACATGTCTTTATTCAGGTGTTGTGAGGTGCAGAATGTGCATTCTCCATGAACATGTCTGGGCATTGTGTGTCCCAGCTCACAACAAAAAGCCTGAAACGGATCTGGAAGGAAGAGACTGGGTGAACAGAAAAAAGAGGGAAAAGTGTGAGGGTAGGAAGGAGGACTGTGGGGGGCAGGCAGACATGAGAGATTGATGTTATTTATGTTTTGAGCAGGTTCAATCTGAGTTCACCTAACCGTGAGACGTCCCCAAGCTGTGACAACCATGTAGCCACTGATGTGCCTTTGAGCATGCGTGTGCCTGCAAGATCATGTTAGTTTATTTCCTTTAACATAAACATGAGTGCATGTGCGTCTGAAGTGAGGGTCAACCAGTGGGCAGTAAACTCTCAGAGAGGACCAGGTATATAGGTAAGATGCACAGCATGGTACAGCATGGTATGTGTGTGTCAGGGGCCCATTAATGTGGCTCTGGCACATTAAATCAGCTGTGCTTCTGCAGTGTATGAAGCCAATGATACACGGATTATATCCACCCTCAGTCTCTGCTGCCCACCTTTATCCACAGATAGATGAAGAGACAACACACAGATGCACGTGGGTCTGCTGTGTGCAAGACTGTGCATGGGCCTGCCTCTAGGTATATCTATGAGGTAATTTTATTATATGCCTTAGATTTTGTCTGTTCACGTAGACACAAATGTTTTAGGGTGTGTGCTTCTTAGGTCATAGACATACTTTCTTTGATTAAAGTGCTTTTACCCAGGTCACTTAAATTTACAGAGGCACATGTTGCGACATCTGACACAAAACAAATGAACTCAAATCCAGTCAGTGAACTCTGGGAAAATGCAACTCTCCCCTGTGATTCTGAGGACAAATTTAACTCCTTAGCGGTGGCATAATGCTAATTTCAAGAATGGTCACAAGTATGGGATTAACGCTTCACATGAAACATCTATAAAAGATCACGTAAGAGACTAAATTCAACTCCCAGTCTGTCTTGTCCATGTATAAATCTGACCACTCCAGCACATTCACAGTCATTCTGAAGGCACGTCTTTGATATCTTGGCCATGTGCTTTGGGTCGTTGTACTTCTGACAAATGAGCTGTCACCCCAGTCTGAGGTCAAGATCAATCTGACTCAGGTTTTCATCAAAGCAGTAGAAATTTTTTGCATCTTTTTTTTTTTTCTTTTTTTAAACATGTACAGCCTTTAGGATTTATTAATGTTATCAAAAGATGTAAAGCAAAATGCATACATGAACTTAATTTAAAAGGAAAGTCCAAACAAAGAATAAAATGTCATATCAATGTTATGTTGCTCCTGGTGCTGCTCGTCATTGAGCTGATAATTACACTTCTCCGCACTGAGCAGCTCTCTGATAGCAGACAGCATGTGTGCCGCTCCACTGCCATACTATGAGAAATGTTTAGAGTTTGCAGTGACATAAATCATGAGCCAATCAACAAATGCAGCCTGCTCTCAGTCAAATCACCTGTGCACAATACATGGCTCGGCTCAGCGTAGAGTCATGCAGGATGTGGTAATGGAGAGGAATCTGACCGGGGCAGGACTGGTACAGAACCAGTTAAAAGTCGCTTCACTGGAGAAGCGGCCTCAACTGCCTACCTGCTTTCCCTGGATCTACCTTTTACTGACCTGATGAAAATAATGTTTTAGTTCCATGCAAAGGTGCACGGAAGACGTGTAGAAAAGTTGATCACACAGTTTATATGTGCAGTGCGGGATCTAACTCATTTCCAAACTCCAGTCTTCTCCTCCAGCACCAAGCTCACCCCCAATCCTGCATTAGACCTCCCATGTCTAATTACATGGGCTGACCTCCCACAGGTCGCCTGAGCAAAGGCCCTCTAAAGATCAATATTCATTCTTTTAGATCTGTCATCCGCTTTTGACACTATCGACCATGTTCTGTGTCTGCTCTCCCCTCCTGTTTTATATTCATCTATTTACCCACTGCCAACCCCTGTATCTGTGCTTCACTTTGGCGGCTTGTACAAAATTTTATGGAGAAATTCTGTGAATATTTTGCTTCACAAATTACATTGACTTGCTTAATTAACACTAGTTGAGAAGAAATCTTTTGAGATGTATGAGATATGTGAAAGCGCATCATCATGCATCTGTGGACACATTTAGTGAGCTACCTTGGAAAGGGACCAGCTGAGAGGTGGAAATCACAAACAAAAATTATGCAAAAGTATATATATATATATATATA
>NW_006800024.1:209212-231474 GCF_000485575.1 Poecilia formosa | reverse complement strand
TATATATATTTGAATTTAAAGCCATATTATACAGTGTTGGAACAAAAAAACAAACAAAACAAAAAAACGGAGGTTAGACCCAAGAAAACAACTTGGGGAAAAAAAATCACTCAAATGGTAAAAAGAAGCTCAAAAAAATAACAGCAGTTCAGTTTAACATTTTACAATTATTGAAGGTACAAGTTCAGAGAAGAAATTTGATTTCATACATGTATACATTTAAGTCTACACTTTAGAACATTCACAGTAAGGCAGAACTGGAGAATGAGAGGTTTTTCATTTTTTCCAAAAATATGGTGAAAAACTATTTACCTTAAATTTTATCTGAGTACCATAGGAATAAACGTCTAGAAGCCAACTCAAAGTCAGTCAGATTAGATTGAGAGCATGTGTGAAAACCAACTTTTGAGTCTTGCCAAACAGTTTCAGAGGTTTACGGGTGAACTGTAACCTTATCTATTTACCAATGTGGGGAACAGGATTGTATCTACCTTTTTGGAATGAAGAGAGATTAATACACTTTTTAATTTTTTTGTTTTCACATTTACATTTTTTTTGGTAAAGAATTTGATTCCAGTATATCATCTTTCCTCCATATTACAAGTATGAATCATGACTGGTTTGTCTGTTACATCAAACTGAAATGAAACTCACCGAAGCTTGTGGCTGTACTGTTAAAAATTGTGGAAAAGTCAGTGGGTATTACTTTTGCAAGATCTTTATAGATGTTGACAATCAAATACAAAGCACACCAAAATAAGTCTTTTCTTATTTGTTATTTGACACTTTCTACCAAAATGTGAGAAGTTACGTTAAAAGTTCCATTGTTTACCAGAGAGGTTGAAAACCTGCTAAAGTGTACCATCACAAGCTAAACTAGCCCCTCATCTTTCAACCTGTAGTGCATCGTTGACTTTGGAAGGGCCCAGTGGCCTCATATTCTCTTCAGCAGTATTATTGCAGATAAGCACCACATGGCTAATGAACAGAGAGAGGGCTTGTTGAAGGTCAGCCTCTTCATTTAGGGGCCCTCCAATGAGCTGGCCCACTCTGCATGGCTAAACGCATCAACATAATAATGCCAAGGACCCACCGTTTTAAGTCTTGTATCTTGTTTCCACCTCCCGCCAACCCTCTCCCTCAACTCCCCGCTTCCACCCACTATTGCCTGGCATACTTTACCTTATGTCTCGGCTATTCCCCTTCATCTGAATTATGTTGATTTCCCCGTTTCCTTCTGAAAGGCTTTTAAAGGTCTTGGCAATTATCCCTCTGTGGATGTGCTTAGAGAAGGATGTTGTCCATCCAGCGTCTGCTGATGATAGGGAAACATGATTTAACACAATCAGAGATGCAAAGCATTGCCAGATACGGGTGCTGATGTGACCGGGTGCCAAGGCCGGCCAAGGTCATGTTCATCTGCATGATTAAGGGAGATGAATTCTGCCCTGACCCCTGAAATATGTCAGGCAGAGTTCCTAGAGTCTGTGTGCTTGAAATTAGTAAACATTGTTGTTAAATCATGGAGCACAGGGATATATTTTTTTCTCAGTTACAGTGCAAAATACTGATTCTGAAAACCACTATTATGAACCTGGTGAACACTCAGTTGTTTCCCTGATTCTTATGGATGTTATGACCTAAAATATCTCTATCAAATCTTCCTGTTGAATAAACAGACAATTGTGGTCTCCCTACTCTTTACTGTCCCCTCCTGGAGGGACCAGGCAGCTGGCTTCTGTACAATGACATCTGCCCATCAGAGTCTGAGTAAACAAAAAAGTTCATTTGAGTAATATTACTAATGTAAGATCAGAACACTGAGAAAAAACAACAAACAAAAAAGCAAGCTGAAAATTATTTCTTCATATATATACAGCCCCAGGTGTGCTACCTATGGTAAAGTCCAAATAAGGCCAAATAAGCAAGCATTTTATTACAGGAGAATTATTTCACATGGAAAGAAATGAGATTAACAATTATGGAAACCCCCAAAATTTATTTAAATAGACATAATTGAATACTTTTTTTTTTATTTATACTTTACTTTTTAAGTCAATTCGAGAGTTTAGGAACTCTAAAAATTAATAATCTTGATTCAGCTAGCATTTAACTATCTTGTGAATTAGTAATTACACTTACAATACTACCTGAATGCTTGTGTTGCTGTACATAGGTAGGAACCATACACAAATATTGAAATCCCTGGCAAAGATGTACAGAAAGGCCTAAAATAGGCTCATAATTTATTGCAGTAACATAAATCAATACATGATTCAAACATCAATTTGCAGAAGGGGAAAACACAAGAAGTATTTGTAATACAATCAATTAGTGCCTCAAATGTTATCACCCTTAAAAATCCCTACAACAAAGATGAACCGAACATGTTGGTCATTGTCTAAAAAAATCAAGTCTGCTTGTGTTTACATATGACACCAATACTTCTCATAACCACTCTGCAAATGAGGAAATGCCAAGAGAATATGCCAGCTAAGAAATATGCTGACATATTTCTTAGCTGAAATATATCAGCATAAGAAATAGCTACAAAAATATATATTTTTCAGACATCATTCAACATTAGTGTAAGAGTAAAAATGGCGTAATGAACATGTATAATGTTTTGGAAATGTTTTATTTTGAAAGGTTCCCCCGGATGGAGAAACGAATTGAGAAGAAGTTTTGGGATGGGGGTGGGAAGGGGTTGGTGCTGGCTGGCTGAGAAGCTTTAAAAAAAATTAAATGTTCATCTTTGGGAAACAGCTCAATTGTGTCTGTGGATCATTCTACAAATGAAGGTGACATCAGAAATAAATTGTCACAACTAAATCCCAATAATGGTTAAAGATTTTTTTTTTTCATTATAGTGCCAGTTAGTGTTTGTCTTTGGTTCATTCATTTGAATGGTAACTTTGCAACCAGGTAATGCTTAGGCTCTTGTTTCTTCCAGGTTGAAGAAAAGAAGGAAGCAAGGACATAAATAGACTAGACACAGAGGCACGTTGAAATGTGTTCATGTATGACTGGGTGTGCATAAACATCTGTTGGGGAAATAAACCTCACAACCTCACATATGCAAACAAAAATAGCCCGAGATCACCCATTTTGCCTCACAGAACCTTTCCAGTTGTCTACATTAAAAACAGACAAATTCAAGGAAGTACCACTAGGTGTTTGTTGGTAAATCCATGAGCTGACTTGCATTTTTTTTTTCTTTTTAGCATCCCGATGGACAGAAAACTGATGGCTGAAGAAGCAGGAGCAGAGAGGGGGGGTGCATGTGGTGAACGAGTATAGGAGTGGGAATCCTTCACAGCAGAGGGCCAGGTGTCAATCACCTTCTCAGCCTTGCTTCTTAGGCACAGAGGTTCACACACACATGCACACACACACACACACACACACACACGCACGCACGCACGCACGCACGCACAAACACACACATGGGTATTATGAAGCTCCAATATCAGGGGGAATTAAAGAAAAAAACACTGAGAAAGAAGCAGAAACAGGAGATAGACAGAGAGTGGGGGAGGAGGGAAATACAGAAATATAAAAGAACAAATGGGACAAAGGTTTGTGTAAAGAATTGGGCCCCAGATGATCCAAAGGTCAGAAAAAGAATTCAAAGAACGCAGAGCAGATTCGCCCAAACTCATTACCTACCACAAATTACCTGAGCAACAACCTCAAAATAAATAAATAAATAAATAATTCACTTTACATCAACAAACCAGGGAGAACAGGAGAGACTGGGGAGATGCAGACGAAAAGCTGGTAGGGGAGGAGAGAGAGCAGGAAAGGAAGGAGGTGAGGGGGGAGCTAGTGGCAGGAGAAGGATGAAAAATCGATAGACAAACAAGTGAGAGGGCACTTGCAAAAAGGAAGCCAAAGGGGGGAAAATTAAGCATTTAAAGAAATTGCATTTTGGTGGTAAGAAGGAAAATGAGGAAAAAGTGGGGGCTGGGAAAAGAGGTGAGAAAGCCGGGAGCACAAAAGCGCCTGAGGGGTGGAGGGGCGCGAGCGTGGCAGAGACGGGGGTGGGCCACAATGCCCTGCAGCTCGATAGGGTTGAGTGACCACATCAGGTCGAGAAGCAAGCGGCGAGACATGGGCAAAAACCCAGCGGCTTTAAATCAAGAGGATTAGACTTAGGGTCTCTCCCTTTCTTCAGTCTCTCTCCACATCTCACTCGCTCTTTCTCTCTCACATGTCTGTTGGGTGGACTGTCCCAGTGCTGCCCGTCCAATCAGAGAGGAGAAGGACCAAAGTATTACTAATAGCCTGGTTTTAATGTTTCAAGTGGTAAACCGGAGTACTGGCCCAAGCTTCATGGCACCAAGGTAAACAGGTCAATAGTATTGATCCTGATTCTGACTCTCTCCTCCCCTTCTGTTTCACTCACATACCAACACACACACATACACACACATATACGCATTCTGCAGCTCTGAAACACAGAATGTATTACAGGATTTATCCAGTGCACTAAAATTGTAGATGGGGAGTTGACATACAAGTATATCTCAATAAATTAGAATATCCTTGAAATATGAATTTATTATTACAGTGCTTCAATAAAGATTTTGAATCTGGGCGTTCACAAAGCATAGCAGTGGAAAGTTGAGCGGAAGGTATAAGTTTGGTAGAAAAAATAGTACATCTGTGACAGGGTTAAATGCAGCCTTAAGAGGATTGTAAAGCAAAGTTCATCCTAGATTTCCAAGGAGATTTTGTAGGTGTGAAATATGGCAGGGCTTCCTGAGCCAACACACACAGACATGTCCAGGACATGGGAAACAAACGTCACACTTCTTGTTTTATGCCACTAACAAGCCAGAGAAAATGTCACAAGTGTCTTACCTGGACAATGACAAAAAGCCCTAGCCTGTTGGTTAGAGAAACAAAGTTGTCTTTTCAGAGAGTACATTTTGCAAAGTTTTTTAAAATCAAGTTTTCAAAGTCTGGAGGAAGAGTGGAGAGACATAATACAAATTGCTTGAGGTCAATATGAAGTTTCCACAGACAGAGAATATTTGGGAAACTTATATCACTGGCTGCTGTAAATTTTAGCAGGCCATGTCACAGCGCCTCATGCTTTCCTCTGCAGACCAGCTTTATAGAGTTTCGTATTTTAGTTTTGCATCAACAGATTTGCCAAAACCACAAACAGAATGTATGAAATACTTTCAATAGAAAGATGAGAGACACTAGATCCAACACTATACATGAGTTGAAAGGAGATGTTACAACAGCCTATAACTTCCTTAGCGCCTTACCAGAGCCGCAAGCCAGGCTTGATCGCTACTGTAAATGCAAGCCTGGCATTTACAATAGAAACTTCTAGTCAAATAGTGAGTGCAAATGCCTGTACAGCAGACATGTCAGGAGAGTGCTCCTCTGTATTAAAAAAAAAAAAAAAAAGTTTTTTATTTTAATAATGCATACAATATTGAGTTTTTAAGCTAGTGAAATAAATTCACCTAAATTAACTTATTCTTGATTTTTAAATTTCTTTACATGTACCTATTCATAGATTCAAATGCCCAAATTAAAAAGTGCACTTTTTTTCATAATTCACACATAAAACAGCTTGTCAATCATAATGACCTAATAGTCAGACACACAAACAGGTATTGTTACTCAGATTGTTGTAGCTAATTGCACTCAAACCGTACAAAAATATTTGATAAAAGCAACGATCTCTGCAACAACAGCAGCACCCAAACATAAGGGTAGATCATTTGAATACAGATTCCTATTGTCCTTCTTATGTCAATAAAACTCAGCAGTGCTAAGGAACTTGCGTGGTCAGCAACATTATGGGACTAATTAGCATTTTCTTCTGCTGGTTGATGTATTTAAAAAAAAAAAAAAGCCTGGGGGGTCTGCTGTACTTACTGTAATTAAAGCAAAAGGAGCAAATCTCGCTTTGGAGTAGGAGCACATAAAGGCTGCCTCAACAAGAGTGTCCCCGAGTGATCTTTTTTACAAAGAAATGCAGATGGACAAAGGATAAATTCTGGAGGAGTGAGTGTTAGGTGAGTGAGTTCTCCATTCAATAGAGTTCACATTTTTGCTACTCAATAGGACCATTTTCATCGAAGATATCCTAAATGAGACTTGCTTAACCCCCAGCCACTCCAGGAGCTCTGCAAAGTTGCTGAAGCTGCAATGCATAAAGAATATCAAAACTGATAATGAAAGGAGCTGCAATAAACACACAAGCCTTCCTTCTTTATGCTGAGCAGTAGGAAGCTGAAATGAAAAAAAAAATACATATATAAGAAGATATTTTTGAGAGAGGTGGCTGCTTCCAGACAGTTCTTCCTCACGGATACGGGACATCTTTTCTTGCAGCGAGCCGCGGCACAAATATTGGCAATCATTGAGGTAGTAAAGGCTCAGCGATGACACCACGGTACTGCAACCCTTCTGCTCAAGATTATGACACTCATCATGAATTGGATAGCCCTTATTAAGGTGTTCATTTAGGCTACGCAAGTCAAATTACAGGCTGTCATAATGAAGATACACTGGTTGTTTGGACAGGGTTTGACGCCGAGAAGCTACTGTTGCTTGATTTGGCTGGATGTGAATAATACATTAATCTTCCTAAGGTGAAACATCTGATTTGATGAGGGGATTTTTTTTTTGCTTTTTTTTAAATAATCATTTTATTTTAGAAGAGGATTTTCTTGGAACAAATTACGGTGGCAAAACAGAATCAATTAAATCTTTAACATGAGCATTATATTTCATTTTGCTATTAGAACACAAAAAGATGGCCTTCTCTGAGCAAACGAAGACCTTTTTTTTAAAAGGCTCACTGCTCTAAATCTCTAAATCTTCCTCCTTGTTACAGCTCTGTTTCTGCTCAAAAAGCCTGGCAATAAATGAACGCAGCCCTTCAAGCATATGCAGCTGCCAATGCCGTTTCCACACAGAAACACACAGACACATAGATTATTTGTTTGGCTCACTCTTGACTAGCGCAGCTTTCTCTCTTGCTCAGCAAACCATCCAACCCTGCAGCAAATGTTGGACAGAACACTTAACAACACAACAAAACCACAAAAAGTGCTCAAAACAAAGAGGTAAAACCTACTTGTAAAGTACTGAGTAGAACTATGCTAGAGTTATAGTTGCAATCCGTGACACAAGTATCACCAATGCTACTTGAGCTTCTTTTAGTGGTACTTATTAAAACTTAATTAACTACATGGAGGCACAGATTTTTTTTCAATTCATCTTCAGATGAAGAAAGGAAGGAGATTCTGGATTGGAATCATCATCCACTGAAAAACTTAACAATTTTCCTTTATAAATCAGAAACATATCTGCTATAGGGTGTGACCTATGTCCTGCACTTACTATTATTTCTTTTTTTTAAATGATCTGGAACTGTAAATCACTATCTATTCTATTTGTTTTTGCACTAGCTCTCAATTGTTTATGTTTTTTTTTATAAATCAAAATAAAAAATAGTGTAAACAAGGAGAGTTGTATAGTACAGTACATGTGAAAAATTTAATGCCACACAAGTCATCAATTGGGCAAATAAACAGGTTTTATAAATGTCTGATCTGCCACACTCGCATCCATCAATCCATCCATCCACACACAAAAATCCAACATCTCTACCTTTTATTTCTTCAAGACATACTTTAAAGAGAACACTGTTGGTTTTATAGCACAATCTGAAAAGCATGCCAAGACCGGATTGGTCTCCAGCTGATGGCTGGATTTTCAAAACAGCAACTGTCTATCTATTCCTATGCTTTATGGGGGAGTTAACTATTTTCAGAAGCCTTTGAAATATTTTGAGAAGCATGCCTCTACTGAAGCATCCCCCCCAACTTCTCATGTCGCTGATCAGGAAGCCACAAGGTCAGATTCGGGGCTGGTAGGAGTAAGATACACCTTCTTGTATCTGTAACAAGAAGGTGCGCTGTTCTTGTTACAGATACATATTGCCATGTGTGTGCCGGGCATTTCAGCTCTTGAATGTGTCTGTACTCTGAGCAGCGATGACAGGGGCAGTAGTTCAGCTGTCATTTGAGGTGTTACGATAGGATTTGTCCGGGCCGACAGGTCAGAGGATCCATGTCCAACAGAAATGTACAGGTGTTTCTTTGTGTTGTACCCACGCATTCAAAAGAGGAAACAAGAGTGGAGTCCCCACGCTCATTGGCATCATTTTAACATGCTACTAAAATGTCAATTTCCTACATCATCAATAGCTGCGTTTGCATTATAAATGTGTGCAAAATTTGGTCAATATTCCGCTAATGTCAAAAAAACACAAAGTCACATTTGGAGTGCTTCCATTAATTAAAAAACAATTAAAATCGCACATGAATAAGTTTGTTCACACAATAAGTCATTAAAAAAACATGCTCCTCCACCTACTTCCCTGCCGTGTTGTTCGTTGTGGTTTACGCCATTGGCAACATCCAGTTGTTGATCGCGTGACTTGTGAAGCAAAGAAAAAAGTTTCCATTGTAGTTACTAAGTGATTTCTAAACAGCAGAGTTGACTTCAATTTAGGTGCATCAGATTTATATCAGATTTAAAGGGAATGGAATTTGTGAAAAAGCTTAGAAATGTATTTATTATTTTACCTTTATTTTACAGCTGTGAGCTCTGTTGGCCTACAGCCTAACAAACTAATAGAATACACTGAAATTTGTAGTAATGGTAAAAAAAATAAAAATAAAAAGTCCAAAGGATATGACTACTTTTGCAAGGCACTGTAATTATACTTCAACGCAAAGCCAAAACAGAGCCAAATATGTACTCTTACTTTAATATTTCACACCAATGATATCTAAAAATATTTCTGGACAGTCACTTAAAGTACACCAGGAAACCCAGTACAGTTGATTATTGCATAAGTGATGGCAGTTACAAAACTCTCTGACCCCCATCTGAATACATTACACACCTTACCTACTACTTCAACATGGAAGTTCCAGGGACTAGGTACCATTTTGCCCTTGAGCCACTCTCAACCTAAGGTTTCCCAGAGAAAGGCTAGTCGGCCACAACTGCCTGCCGCAATGCACTAGGTGACATTGAGAGGCCCCCCAAGTCTCGGTGGATTTGGGGTATCCATACAGCTGCCCACGCACAAATAAATAATGCAATGGCCAGCTAATGCAATGGGCCCTGACGCAGTGGCTGACGTTGCCTGCAGCTACCTTTGGGCTGGAAAATAATTACCATGCAAAAGAAGGGGGAGAAAGGCCCCCATATACAGTGTAATGGGTAAAAATTGGGTGATACAATGCAACTGACCTCCATTTTTCGTTGCCTTTTCTCTCCTGCTCTCTATCTCTGACACTCTATATCCCTCACTCTCTTCTTTTCTGTAAACAGCACATTCATTTCCCCTCATCCTCTCAGGGGCACTGGGACATGAATGCTTGTTAGTTGGCATTGCTCTGATATTCATGGGTCTGTGATTTCTAATGTTTAAATACCACACCTACTATAGTAGACCCTAACTACCGCAGACAAGTAAGGTTAGGTTTTTTTTGTAAACTAAACATGTGTAATGGTCTAAAATTAAAAAAAGGCCTGCATTTTGTCATAATCCCAGCCACAAAATAAAATCCAGACACACGTGGCAGTCTCTAGCTCCATGCAACCATGTCCCAACAGTCTGTTGTATTCTAATTAGGCTTTGGCATTGACATTGGCCTCAGTTTAGAGTGGTGCAAACAGACAGGTTGTTGACTAATCCAGTGCAGGCACAGACACGCTGATCATAAATAAAGAACTGATCAATGTTCTGCTGTTTGCACAAGCCCAGTAGTGTTTACCAAGACACCTTCAAACATAACCCTCCCTGCTCGCATGCATCTGCAGGGGTGCATGACCTGAGACAATGGCGTAATTTAGCTTTTAGATTATACTTGCTTAGCTGTCATTTTAATGCAATCAGAAATACATTTGTAAATGGAGTATTTTATTTATGTGTATATGTTTATATTACATATTTATTATGCAGTATTTAGAGATTATTAAGCATTTATGTTTTTATTACTTTTAAGTGCGACTTATAGTTTATATTCAATTTTCTTTTACATTTCAAAGATATTGTAATGAAGTTGAGCTACATTCGAAAATATGAATGTTCACAAATCAGTCTACACATCAGTCTGCAGAACAAAGGCTATTTGTTTCCAAGCTGTCTATATCACATTTTAAAAAAAAAAGGACCAGGATTTTTTTTGCACATCTCTCAGAATTTGTTTTTAAAATCAACACAAAATGTTACACTTTGTTAAAATTGGGAAAACTAACAAGATCTGTTCATCTCTAAAGTTTATTTTCCTATGAACTAGAGACACAAAAGTCTTTATACCTTTGTATACTTATGAAATATACAGAATGACAATAAATTCCTTTATCTTTACAAAGCTTCCTGTCTGCTTCGACTGCGCTTTGATGGCCCAACCACAGCAGATAGTTTATGATAATCACTCTGAACCAATAAATATAGCTTCCCCCTAGAAACGCACTGTTGTTTCAGCAGAGCTAATTGGTTTCTCTTAATTATTAGCAATTATCAAGCTCAGCGAGTATCATGTTTCCACATAAATGCTCATCTGCAAGTTTCAAAGAGCAATGCCCTTCACATCGTTGGTTCAAGTGTAATATATCATAAAACACTGTGCCTTTCCACACATCTTGACCCTCTATTCTTACAGTCCTGCTTTCTGATGTATATAGTGGGGTGGGAGTGAGTGCCATGGAGACAGCCTGGCATCCTGGGACTGGGGTATGCCGCCTGCCGCCAGGTCCATTTCACTCTAAGCGTCTGTCAGTCAAAACGGTCGGAGAACTTCCCTTTGAAGCTCTGTGAACTCTCTGGAGTGTTTCTTTGCCCCAGTCCCAGCCTCCGCCATCTATTCCCTGACCCATATAGGCTCCACACCTCTCCTTATTCTCCCCCTGCTACCCATTCATTCCCCTCGTGACATCCACTCGAAATCCATTCTCCTCTGTCCCCAAAAACTTATCCCCTCATCCCCCCTTATCTTTGTCTCAAGCTTTGCAATCCAAAAATTGAACTTCGAGAAAAAGGGGCTGAACTGAAAGAGCTTAGTTTTACTTTTGCAAACCAAATAAGGTTTAAAATGGTAAGGCGTCATGAGGGAGTAACTCTCAAGCCTTGAGACAGACACGCAGGGTGATTCCCTACAGTTCGCTTGGTTCTGTCATTACTGACACTCACAGCTTTGACGTATTTTCCTTTAAAAAAAAAAAGAAAAAAACTAGACGGGAAGATATATGAAGCTGCATTTAATACTGGCACATGCTTCTTGATAAAAGCTGATGAAGACACAAATTTCATATGGCTCAGGTGGCAGCAACCAAGACTGCAGCAGATGTTGGTGTGTATCAATTAGGATGTTGTTGGTTTTACAAACACGTACCACGAAAATGATAAATTTGACTTATCAGCAGCACTTTTTTTTCCAGTAGATGTATGATCCTCGAGTGTGAGGGGAGCGTGCTAAATGCTGATGTTTAAGAAAACGGTTTGAAGGTGTATGTATCAAAGACTGCAGTTCTCATGCTGGAGTATTAGACTTGCTGATGGCTTGTTTAAGAAGTGATGAAATGCGTATTAGATTTGTTGTGACTCAAACAGCTGTGTTCACACCTCACCCTAGCTTGTTAGTGTCACCAGTGGATTTCAGGCAACTGATCATTGACATCTTGGTTACCTACAGTAGCAATATTAAGCTCAATTAAATTACTTCCCAAAGCAATCAGTCTGATATTCTTTCAGAATAAATATGAAGGACAGCTGCTTTGCTTTTCTAGAGAGTAGTCTTTGCTGTATAGAAGTCATCAAGAGGTTTCTGTATTTTTATCGGCTTATAATTTATGTACAATCAACGCAAAGTTTAAATAATACATCAATTGAAAATTAAATATTGATAAAAGCTTTTTATTAAAACCAAGAATTACATTTATATCCAGCCAAACAATATCTATCAACTACAGTTTAATTAAAAAGAAACAAACAAACAAAAAAAAACACTAAAATAATTAATCCACACACAAATTGAAGGAAGACTAGGAGATGTTCAAAACTATCTTGCACAAACTTTACACAAAATATAAGAAGTATGATAGAATTGTCCAACTTTTCTAAATGTGATCATTTAAATGTAGGACAGCACACTTGATCATTCTGTTGAGAAAGCTTTTTCTGGCCAGCCATCAGGCAGTGATGAAGTATAATTTTCTCTAATTTGTCTTTTGATTTAACCTAGTCAAGTGAATGTGGCTGACCAAACGGTGCAGAGTTGCAGGCACTCAGCAGTTACAAGTTACAACTTCAACTCTTGGTTGATCTATTTATTTCAAAGGTGTTTCCTTGAAGCATGTTACACCATATCACACCATTTCAAATTTACACAAAAAGTAATTTTAAGTTGACTATGGATTATTTCAAACTTTGCTGATTTTCCTAAATAAGAATATTCATAAAAGAAAACTAACATGTATCATCACACACAAGCAAACATGGTCATATATGGACTCCTAGTGTTTATATGACCTTGGAATGCCAGCTGCATGGTTAGGAATTTACTTTTGCTGGACTAGGAGTAATCTGGAAAGAAGGATCCTAACATCCCAGAAGGCCGCCCTCTCATCACCACACTAAAGAAAACATAATTTGTGTGTATTTACAATGCACTTATTCATACAAGACCGGTCTTTAAAGTATAATGCATCACTTCTAAAAGAATTAATTAAAAAATGGGAAGACTGATGGCTGAATCCTTGGCCTGTTGAATATGATGCATGGTTTAAATAGAATTCAGGTTAGGTGAAGATAAAAGAGAAGACTTAACCTTTTTATTCTAAGAGAAGCCTTGAGTCCTGTTCATTAAGACAGAGCACAGTTGTTGTGATCTTCTCTATTCAGTTCACAGATACAGTTCAATTAACCAACCAGCATAACAACTGCCCCTCTGTTCCTGGAAACCCAATGGTAGATCAGATCTTTAAGGAATATTTGATTTCATTTACACCAAGCCATAGCACAACTTTAAAATGAAATGTTTGCTATTCGTGATGTCATCCAATCAATTTTCAGGGCTAAATGAGGCCATTAGAAAAATGACAAAGATCCCTCAAATGGCTGGCTCCATGGCGGTAAGTCATGTGAAACATACAGGAAGGTATTGTGCACCTGACCCTGGGAGCTGATTCCACTTGATGGCTTTTCTCGCACTCGTGCCTTTGAGGTGTCGCCCCGCTTTTCAGACACGTGGCTGGTAGGGCCGCTCATGGCCACAGGGTCCGCTACTTTGAATAACGGCAGGTTACGACATAATCATCCTCAGCAAGAAGAAGATTCACTTTGACCTCATCACCTTTCTCTCTTCATTCGCAAGCCCTCAGAGAGAGAGAGAGCGAGAGAGAGTCAGAGGCACAGCAAGAGAGAAAGAAAGAGGATGAGAGGAAAGATAGAGCAAATTACAGTGTGAACCCAGAGGCCAAAAAGAGACAGAGGGAGCGATTGAGGGTGAGGGTAGTTAGTCCTTGCCTTTGATGCTTAACTCTCGTCGACAGTGCAAAGACTGAGAATCAGAGAGATGTGCAGCGAAAAGCCTCTCTGTGGGTTGCCACACTACAACCCCCAAGGCTGCACAATCATTCTCACATGTTAATGGGCTGCCATTTGGCTCCTAAATCAACTGGGGGCTGGAGACTGAAGTGAGGCGAGCATAAGATAAATATCAAATTCATTATAGGAAGCCAGTGGAGAAAACATTAAAAAATTACAACTATAAAACTTTCATATAATAAACAGACATTTTCATCAGGCAACATCCGTCCACTGTAGCCACATGAACTGTGGAAGCTCCAATGAAATCACACAAATAGGCACGCATGTGGCATAAAGGGGCACACATGAGGGAGGGCCACTGCAATTGATGAAGAAAAATTCTTCTCATGCACCTCGTCCCAGTTTTAGCCTTCAAATTCTGTCTCATGCTCTATCTCACTCTCTCTTCCTCTCTATTACTCTCTGGTCCACTAACCCAGTTTAAAAGCAAGTGGCCAGACACCTCCTCCTGCAGTTTGTCTGGGACGGCAGACAGCCCTTATACTAGGAAAATGCTCTAATGAGTACACTCCAGCTGTATACATGTCATGTTTGTGAATGTACTGGTCATTGATTGAAACTTTTGTTTGTTTACAAGTAGAGTTATAATGCAAAGAAAAAGAAACATTTTCCTTGAGAAGTTTACATACTCTCATGATGGACATATAAATAACTAATATTAGGATCTAACTGATAATTTTTAGTTATTTTTTTTTTTAAGTGCAACAATTATTCATGTAATTCTTAAGAGATAAACAAGATTTCTTTTTTTTTGTTTGCAAGAGTTTAAATATGGAGTGAATTTCTGTGACCTACACAGGATGTATACCAACTCAAATATTATCCAAACACACCCACTAGTATTTGGACAAGTGTCCCTAAGCAAGTTGGAGTGAGACCATATGATTTTTTGCATCCATGGACGAGTCTGTTTCATGACCACGCTTCTCATCAGAAATTGTAGGGTTTATTTAAATTGACTGCCTGAGATGGAAGTCGTTTTTAGCTCTTAGCCTATACATTTTGATTGTTTGAGGTTGGTGGATTTTCCAAAAGCATTCCAAAAACAGTTTTAATTTGTACTTCAGATCAGTCGTGTTGCTGAGACACCTGATTGTAACCAAATTTCAGCCATTTACTGGCATGCAATAACTAGATCCAGCACCATAGCATGAGAAACATTCCCCATGATTTCTGATCCACCTCCACACAGTTTACTGCAACTGAAATTAAGTATTTGGGTCATCTAAGAAATTGTCTGTAGCCATTTTGGCTATTGCTTGATGCATCCATAGGGTAGTTTTCTATTTTATTTCACACTTTTATGGTTTTAGTTTCTGTTAAAAATCAGTTGAAGTCATTTTATCTGAGCATTTCATATCCATCTGTATATAATTTTGCCCCTTCAGTCAACATTTTTGATCAACGTATGTCGTTTTTAGTCATTTTTTCATTTTCAGAAAAGAAAGTGAAATAACCACAATGTTTATCTTCTGCCTTAACCCCTAAATAAGCATCATGTTTTAAAACTTTTTTTTTTACAGAATGAATAACTATACCAATATAAATCCACACTATTGTTGATTTAAACATGTCCCTTTCAATTTATGATTTATTAAGAAGCCTTTATGTATTTTATGACTCTGTGGGTTTTATTGGAAATCTGCAACAAATCAAAACTCATACACTTATTTTTTTTTAAATCACAAACTTTATATTTTGTATGTTAAAGGGAATAATCGAAACATTTGAACTCCAAGTCTAATCATGTCCAAAGCGATCACAGAAAAACTCCCAAACATAACTGTAAATTAATTTCCATGTTGTATCATTTAAATATTTTATTTTAGAAGAAAAAAAAACACATCTAAACTGTTTTTGTGTTGACTGCTCTCTAAATGTTGTCAACTACTAAGTGCTGCTTAACAAACCTAATGAGTTTTGCATCCACCAGACATCCGAGTTGTAAATGATTCGAACATAATTGCTTGACTTGCAAATTATAAAGAAGTATTAGAATTTGGCTGGTCGAATGAGCCTTTAACTATTCACAGAGAGTAGCACTTGTTTCTCCCATGAATATATATACCAGCTAAGCAGCACTTAGGATTCAACAGACTTTCTAGTTCTCAGCAAGCTAGTTGGCTAACCTGAAGCACAAACGCTTTATATGCTTTAGTTACAGAAGATAAATGCATTATTGCACAATTCTTGGTCACTTATTTTGTGATATACAAACACAGTCACCTATGCAAACATGTGGTTAGCCACTGATGAGGAACAATTTTTAAGTTAATTGATTTTTATCCACTTATTAATTTCCTCAGCCTTCCTTATCGCTCCCTCTCTCCGGCCTCATCAGCAGTCTGTCAATAGGCTTGGAGCTGCGCTCAATCTTTTATCGCCTCAGTAACGCCTCAATCAAATCCCAATCAGTCACTCATGCCGCCGATCAGCACCCAGCTCTGGCCGAGCTCTAACACAAACACAGATGCAAATGATGGATGACGAATGTAAAAGCAAAACGCATTTTGGCCTCGTACACTTTTGCTATTACTGAGCTCCCACGGGCCGATCAATAAGACTAGAGATCATACACTCATTAGTCTTAATTACAGTAAATAGATTAATTATATTTAACAGAGTGAAGAAAAATAATGGGTCAAACAAGAAGAATAAAAGTAATATGTTTATGTACCATAAAAAGTTTATTTACATATATATATTTTTAAAAATACATCCGTATTTTAGTCTAAAACAAAACTCAACAGTGTGAAAAATAGCTTATCCATGGTTGGAGGGTGCCTGCCTGCAAAGGTATTTAAGACACTTTTTCTTCATATGACATGATAAGGTATCATGAGTTTGATCATCGTCATGTTTTATTCAAATGCTCCTTTTTAATCTTCTTCAGTGCAACAGGATCCATTTAGTATAATTTAAAAGGTCAATCAATACATTTTTGCTCCACACTGACACATTTAAAATGTCCTACACATGAAACGCGTAGATCATTTAATGTCATGTGGTGTCTCGATGCTCATTAACTTGCTACAGCATGAAAAAGTTTTGCTGAACTCCCCACATACCTGTACATTTAAAGTTCATAAAGTACAAGTCGGAGAGGGCATAATGACAATTCAGCTTTTTTTTTTTTTTTTTACAATGAATTTTTTTATCTTGTATTACAAGGTTTCTACAACTCACACTTTATGAACAAGTGAAAGAATCAAATACTGTGTCAGTTTAAACATTTTTAAGTATACATTGGCATCCTGCAACTTGCTAACCATTTTTTTTTAATGTACATGAACTCTTCTCTTCTATCCAATTTCATTATGAAAGAAATAAATTTGGCCTGTAGACTTTGGAAGCATTCATCCCTCTCCCTCGCTTGTTCCCTCACACCTACCCTCCCTCCTTTGACTCGTCTCCCCCTCATTCTGAACATGTCCCACAGATCAGCCCCACCCATGTCCAGCTCGCAGCGCTCTCTGGCATCCACCAGCGCTGTTTTGTCATCATTATACCTCCCCTGCTTGCCCTGCTTTCCTTAATATATGTCACCTGCATGAGGTTTGCCACCACCAGCAGTGGAGGGGTTAACTTTATTTTGTCCTGGACCTTATGGCACTGTGTGAATATGCAAGCATGCGACTGCACGAGCGTCCCTGCCCCGCTTTGTGTACATGTCCGAACAGGCATGTGTTCCTGTCCGTGTGTGCCTGTTTGTGTGAATATCCACGCAGGACATTGGACTATTCTGTGTGTGTGTGCATGTGCGTGTGTGTGTGAGTATGTAAAGGAGAAATTTGCCTGTCCTTGCCTAAGTGAATGGCTAGGATTAAGCTGACAGCCCACCTTAGTGATGGCGAAATAATTGGTTGTTCAGCTCTGTCCTTGTCAGAGCGCTGACAGTTCTGCAGATGTCCTGTGCAGTTCTCCAAAGGTTAGGCTCAGCTGGGGCCGCCATTCATTAATCATTCCGCTCTGACAGTGCACCGAGCAGCCTGCAGCTGCCACCCCGTCCCCCTCAATTTCTGTCACCGCCTTGCACCACCACCGCCAGTACCCTCCACCACAACAATCCCCCTTCTAGGTCTCCCCCCTCGGCCCCCCCGTGTGAGTGTGTGTTCATGCTCTTCTTCGGACACACAAACAAGTACACTTAAACATAAATTTGCATGAGAACTCAGTGGATTTACACAAGCAACATCATGCCCTGTACATAAAAGGTTTGAACCGGACAAGGTGTACGGTAAGAATGTAAACAAAAACACAAGCTAACAAGGAAATCTCGCAGCCTGCTACTTTTTCATATGCAACGCTCAGAACCTATACCAGTAGTGACTAACTCTTGCAAGTGCATGTGAGCGCGCTCAAAAATATTGCGCTTTGCAAATAGAACACTGACATGACCCATCCCACTTATCTCAAGGTATAAATCGAAATCTCCAGGTCTCCTAAGCAAAGTTACTTTTAATGAAACAGTTTAGCTCCAGCATTAAATGGATGGGCAACAGATGCCTTATAAATATGAATAAGGCCCATATGTTTTTACCGAATGTGTCAACCTATTCCATTCAAAACCCAAGCTGAAAATGACTTTACAATCGCAGTCTGTTTAAGGTGGGACTGACAGTCTAATATTACCCCGGCACCAACACCTCTGATCATGTGTGCAGCGCTGCTCTGACCCCTTTCCCTTGTTCACTGGCTAACGAGCCTCCTTCAACCTATTTTGTAACTCATTACAACAGTTCTCTACCTTTACGCTTTCGTAGGAGCATTTCTCTTTCCAGTTGAAAGACAAAAAATGTAAGAAGTTACA
The DNA here is from genome assembly GCF_000485575.1 of Poecilia formosa. Taxonomy (NCBI): domain Eukaryota; kingdom Metazoa; phylum Chordata; class Actinopteri; order Cyprinodontiformes; family Poeciliidae; genus Poecilia; species Poecilia formosa. The sequence continues at coordinate 212,998 of NW_006800024.1, read as the reverse complement.
GAAAGTAGGATATGGGCAGTTTAACGCCTGCGAGGACAGAAACTACTCATTTGGGTTATGTTGGGAATCCATTTACTGGGTTGATTTCATAGAAATCATGGTAGTTTTTATGGGTTTGATTTAGCATACTAGTTTAATTCAAAAAATAGGTTAAAGTGTATGATAAACGAGTAATATTTGGGTTAGAATTTGTGAATGTTTTATCCATCCATCCATTTATTATACCCACTTTGTCACAATGAGGGTGGAGACAATCTGCTGCAGTCCCATAGTAAGTTGTGGTACACCTTGTGAAGAAAACATCACAGAGACACAGGGAAAACCACCATTGATACACTCATAGCAAAACACATTTTAGACTGGACAAGATTGTAAATTTTTTGTATCAGAACTATGTGATTGTGTCACAGTAAATGTGTCATCTGGTAAAAAAATATATATATATCCCCTCTATTTAGTTCAGAGGTTTTGTAGAGGATCCCAGCACACAAATCAGATTATTTATCTCAGTATCACTGTAAACAGATGCCCTTGTATCTATCGGAAAGCTTCTCTTAATGTAAATCCAAGTTTTTTTGTGTGTTGGAAGTTGTTTCCAGGTAGTGTGAGATTATTTTCCTAAATTAGGCATATCAGAAACTAAACTAACTCTGAAACTAAACATAACAATCACAAATCTCTGATTTCACATTCTGTTTTCCATGAACCTGCCTGACAAAAAGTCTCTTTCTGTTGACATCAGCTTCTAGTTGGTGGTAATTAAAAAAACTAGTTTGAGGCAGCAGATGAAATGGCGCTAAGCACGGGCATCAGTTTTGTACTGGAACAGGTTGGGTGGATAAAACCCCTAGAGAGACCATTCTTATGGCCTGTCCAGAGCTGGCCAACCCACAACTTGAACCATCCTCATCACACATTAAGCAGCCAGAACAGTTGAAATGGTTTTGTTTTTACAATGATTTATCTCTCTTTTCTGTTTTACCTTACAATGGGTGGTTGGTCGGGATAAGCAGGGGATGAATGACTGTCGGTCTGTGGCAGCGTAAGCATCATCTTATACGTCATCCGCTTTTAGTTAATAGATCAGCAGCAGCAAGTTTTCTGGCTTCATCAATCATCATGGGCTGGCACCTGCACACTCAACTTTGCATATATTGAAAACAGCATCTTACGACAGCAACCCTAACACTTTACAGTACTTACATAGATGAAATCTGAGACTCAAATTGTTATGAAAGCAACATTGGTAACATTTATTCCACTGTGAAGCTCTTAATTTATTTTCAGCCTAATTATTCTAATTCTAAAGATAACAATAAAAGTTTAGATATATGTATATATACCTAATATTTTTGTATTTTATAAAGAAACAATTGGGTTCTTGTTTATTTTTAACACTGTTTTGGAATATTGCTTTTCTGTGCTGACTTAAAGTAATTAAAACAGTTCACTGATATTATAAGACTAAGAAATATTGCCACAGATTAGTGCGTAGACTGCTTTAGAAAGAGATAAACTTTTATATTTTGTGGACAATCTCATCTTTCACCAAAACAGTGAAGTTTTCAGTAAATACTGCATTTTAAACATTTTATCAGAGTTAATCACTGCACTCTACTTTTTGTATGAGCTGTATATATTGGTGGTATTTCAATTTTAAGATAGCCTTTATGCCCAAACTACAAAAACTAATAACAAAATGTTTCAGTTTTGTGATTTTAACAAACATAATAAAAGTTTTGTAAAACTCAAACTGCGTGACTCGTGAAACCTGAGAGGTTTAGTTGAGAGATAATCATGCAGTACAATTTGATTAAAAAAACAACAAAAAACTATACATTTGTCCATTAGTTTAGAAGCCATATGAAGCCTAAGCAGATGCCATCTTTAGCATCATTAACGGATAGTGGTTAAACAGTGGTATTCTCAAAGAACTTATGTTTTATTTTTATTTTTTCTATCCCTGTTTCTTTTTCCTACCAGACACCAAAATTGTAGTGAGTGAGATAAACAATTTCATGTAAATAGAGGCTTTGGTGACAATGTTGTCAAGCAGCAACTCAAAAACTATGTTTCTTTCTAAGAAAAAAATCATTTTAAAATTCAAAATAAGTCATAAATAGAACATTAAGAGCCCTCATCTTAAATAGTATATCTTATATGAACAACATAGATATACTTGGCCAGGTTACCACATGGCTTAGTGGTAGAACATGTGAATAAAATGGGGACCACAGTGCTCTGCTGTCACTGGTTCAATTCCTGGTCCAGAACCATTTGCCGCATACCTTCCCCTTCCTCTTGCCCAGCTACTGTTGAATAAAGACCACTAGTCCCATAAAAAACCCTAAAAAATGTACTTGGTCAAACAAAGTCACATGCTGGCAGAAAATTGATAGTGCTTTGCGAGACACTTTGACAATACATTTTGTGGCGCTTAATATTGCGACATACACCCAGGTTGTTTTATAGTCTACAATGACTATGTATGTAGAAGGAGGCTCTCTTTATTATCCTCTCTAAACCATCTTCTGCCCCAAATTTGCTTAGAGTCACACTACTGCAGTGTGAGAGTACTACCATTAAAAAAAATTGTTTTTCATAATTTTGGCTCACATTTAATTTTGTACTTACAGCAGCTTTATGAAATTAAGTACATGAGCACAGCTATGGACATTAAGTGTAGGACTGAGTAGAAAAGAAATATGCAGAGATTTTTGTTTTTCATGGTTTTTTTGGGGGGGTTTTTTTGGGCAGTAGAAGGTCAGATCAATACATGAAAAAAAATGGGCACTTGCAGAATATGCTACAGCAGCTTTGCCTTTTTAATACCCACTTAAAAGTTAAAGCAACACTTTAAATGTCATAAAATGCTGTATTGTTAGACTCTTCTGTGGCCTTTGAATATACACAAGTGAAAGTCCTTACACTCTAACCTTGAAATGGATGAGTAGAAAAATTTCTATGGGCCACTTATGCATCTTTGAAGATATGGTATACATATACTTTTGAAGTTTATGGGGAGTTAGATAGAAAGATTTGGACTGTGAATGTACAAACTTCTGACCCAGGAAGTGCTTCTTATTTTTGAGAAAAATGCTTTCTTCTTAAAGAACGTCCCTTGATTGAAATGATTGCTGAACTATCGGTGAAGGACTCCAACACTTAAAATACAAACCCTCCTGTAGCTTAAAAGTATATCCTGTTTACACAATTAAAATAATTTTTATAAACCCATGTCAACTTCCCACCTGCACCTGCGTTTTACTCTTTGAAAAAACTGTTTTGATCTCAAAGGGATGAAAAGCTAAGGACAAGACAGATGACACATGCTTTCATTGAGCTCTTAAGAAATTCCTTCTCTCTTCATCAAAACAGGGTTTTGAATTGAACAAACTCAGTTCTACTTGTAAAGGATGAAGGAAACAGTTGTGAAGACACAACAGTGCAACGTCACAGAAAGAGAAGGTCGCTGAGAAGAGAGTGCATAATTTTCATGGATGTCCTCAAACAAAAAGACATATATATTTATATTTACTGTTAATATGTGATGATGTTGGTTAAAGTGTTGGCCTGCTGGAATGATGATGAATGGAGGTTTATTGCATTAATATTCTATACATCATGACTCTGCCAATGGGTAATATTATAGCAATTACACTAATGAACTCTCAGCACATGGTGCCATGTTAACATCACAGCTTGAGGAAAGACATTGTTTAAGTGTTTCTTCTAACCAAGTTTTAAACAGCACATTTGTTCATTATATATATATCTATATATCTA
>NW_006800024.1:184433-206837 GCF_000485575.1 Poecilia formosa | reverse complement strand
TATATATATATATACACACACACACACTAAAGAATTGCTACACAGGTGCAAGGACATCTAAAACTAGAAGACATATCACCTCTACCAATAATGGCCATGCAAAAATGATGGATTCTTCCTGAATTCAAAGGGAAACACTGTGCAGAATATCACTGATTTGCCCCTCAGAGGTTACCTATGTATTATAGCTGTATGTAGATCATACACACCACCCCACCTTCTCCCCTTACCGACTATAGTATTAGAAAAGGAGCACAAAGGGGAGGCACAAACAGTAGATGAGGTGCTCCAGTCACATGGTAAAGCCCATGGAGGATCTAATCAGCCTCTATGTAGATGTGTATGCTGAGTGAGTGATTGCCCATGGCTGGAAATTGGTGTAGAGGGTTTCACAGGGGAATTGGAGGGACGGGTTTCTTTCTCAGTCTCTCCTCACACCCCTCCCTCACTCTTTGGCATATAGGCACGCAGCAGAAATATACACACTTATTTGAAAACACTACAGGAATACATCCGTGTACATGCACTCACATACACACACAGGTAGCTAGTCTTGTGCACAAATCTCCCTATATGCACATGCACACTGGGCTAGGATGATTAAGGTCCGATGCAGAGGAGACTCTGAGTATTACTGTACAGTGGTTGCTTGTTTTCCCTGCTGAAAACAAGCCACTGGCTCACTACTCTCTAACAGGAAGGAAACCAGCCATAACAAATGCAAAATCAGAGGTAATTACTTGTAATATAATACAAAAAATATTTCACTGTAGCAGGAATGACATTCCCTTCCTAGTTCTGGACTGTGCTAAAGAGTCATTTTGCAAATGTTTTACATCTCTTCCACATTTCTGTCTCTGTCATTTACTCCAGCTGGACTGGGGGATCAATCCTACTTCTGTATTGATCAGGTAACATTATAGGTATTGTAGAGATATCAATGTGATGATGAATGATTGATAATGCAACCACTGCAATCGATCAGTGCAATACTGCTGATAAGACTCTTGTTGCACATCAATTTGCATTCACTACTCAGTTTGCAGGTCCATTGTCTGATATTTACCAAAACACAAATTACAAACGTAGGATTTATCCTATTTGATGTTGAAAGTCTGTTTTACAGTATATCAACAGTAAAGGATGAAGTTTGTTTCTCATTTCATTTATAAAACTAATGCCTTGCCAAAATATTCAAACCCCAAACTTCAATGATTTTTAAAATAGTTTTATGTCATATATATATATATATATATATATATATATGGCTTTCAGGATTTTCCAAAAATTAAAATTGGATCTGTGTTTTACTGAAAAAAGGAAGCTTACATTTCTCTAATATCATGTCTTATCATGTTACATCTTAGTGAGCTGGGACAGGTGAAGTGTTTAGATTTTTTTTTTTTTTTTCACCCGTTTTGGGGCCTGTGTTGCATCTTCAATTTTCCCTTCTGCATATTCAGTCCCTCTAGCCCTCTCCCAACACTACCATCCCTACCCCTCAGTTTTGATCAATAGCCAGCCATATGAAACCAGTCTTATAAAGGTGATCTCACCACCAAGGTTACCGTCACCTGGATGCCACATCTGGAGGCTACCAGCTTCCAATTAGCGCTCCCGAGAGAGCCAGTGAGAAAAAAAAACAGAGTGGATATGGCGACGGCAAATAGAAGCAACAGTCCAAGGATCTTTCTTTATAGGTTTTAAATCTGCATGGTAATTTTGGAGACAGGATGGAATTCTTGATTACTCCTCCTCCTTTGTATAGGTGCTCCTACAACCAGCCCCACCCTTCTCCAAGCCTCCTCCTGCAGGTTTATGTCTCTTCAGTTAGCTTTTGTCACAGATCACGCAGACACCTTATAAACTATGCCTTGATTACTGACTATGCAGCAGTAAGGCTTGATCTGAAGGACAGGGGGGACTTATTTCTGAAGTGTTTTCTCTTGGACTAGACTGGATTTCAGAGCTGAGAATATGAATGTATTTATTTGTTGATTGGTAGGACTGGAGATGGTTTATCAGCGCATTTGAGCAATATCTGCAGTATCTGTGCACAAATAGCTGAGGGAGGGAGTTGGGCAATTACTGTAAATGAGCTTTGGGAATGCATTGAGACACCATTCACAATATACCTCGTCTAATACATAATACATAGTCAAAAGTTAGGGCACCAACTCAGAATCGTTTTATTTGAATTTGCAGGACAAGAACTGTATGAAAGTAGATGGCTGGGAGGACATATTAAAACTCATTAGTTTATCATTATTTACAATTGATTATAATTAAGAACCAAATAAACCATCATGCCAAACTATTCTCTCCCCAAAGGCTCCAGAACAATCATTCCCTCTTTCACCCACATCACAAGTGCCCAAAAGACAACCACATTACACAAATATGATACTTATCCAAAACTGAGCGATAAAACCCCCCTGATACATCCATTCAACGCCCCTGATCTTGTGTGCCTAAATATTTCCATATTAAGACTAAGCAAGTCAGTTTTCGTTCACTGTGAGAATGTTTGGTTTTCAAAACTCTCCAGCACCACCACAAAATACAGCGTTTAAAGCCTGAGGTACAAATAGGCCACTTCACCTCCAAGGTTAGACTGAAACAAAGATTGGAGTCTTTATCTTAAATGGGGAAAAAAGCTTTTTTAAAAAGTACAAATAAATCATGTTGTTTAACCCCCTAATTTTGAGAAACAGTGATTCACACTTTATGAACTTGGATCATACACTATAGAATCAGTAGAGTGAATTGTTGTACCTTTTGTTCCACCTTACTTTAAACCAGTGTTGTTTCAAGAGCTTTGATTCAGTTCACTCTTCCAGCAATTCATACTCTAAATTACTACTTTAATGTGGTAACTGCAAATAAGTAATTTTGTACCAGTGTACATAACAACTGCCAATCACATATTGTTTTGTGTGTAGGTGTTTACATTAGCTGCGAAGGATTATAGATTAATATATGATCAAACATTATGCATACTGTAATGTAACAGCATATTATTTTCTCAAAACCGTGTATTATACAACCTGTTTAAATTTATTTAGTCTCAAATCCCATTTTGAGTCAACTGACAATTATGAAATATAAAAGATTAGGATCTCTGATGAGATGACAATGATTCTATGTGACCTTCTGCTATTATTTATGGGAGTCAGAAAACCACTTTTCCATATGGTAAAATCTATGGGCAGAATACAGAAAATTACTTAAAATTATTGGTTTTCAACGAGGATATGAAGAGTCAAAAGATTGGATTTTCCAGACAGATCAAGATGTTTTAATATCAACGAGTTGCAGCTGAATTTGTTGCTGGTCATTTGGTCTATACAAATAATTACTTATTCCTCCTTTTTATCTTGAACCCTACTTTGGTGGTATGAAATGTTGCCATCTACTTTGGGACATTTTGTACTGGCCATGCATCATTTGTACCTGCCAGGTGGGGCACATTTTTTTGACAACTAACGATTTAAGGTCATTTAACATTTTGCAGACAGCTTGCAATAAAAAATTAGATTTTATGAAAATAGTTACTCCAAATAAGTAATAATATGATTGGGGAATGATATGACTCATTTTATTGGAGTGAGCCGTCTTAAATTGGGATCAAAATAATAATAAAAAAGAGAAATAATTTAAAAAGTGTGATGCCATGCTATCACACAATGATAAGCAATTCAGGTAAATTACATGTGAGATGGGAGCAATTTCTAACTGTTTTTCTCCATAATTTATTGCAATACCTACCTGCTATAATTCATGAACTCCCATTTAATCTTTAAACTACATAGATACAAAATGGTCTATTTATAGCCATGAGAATGGGAAGAGTATTATAGTAAATGTGTAAGCAAGCAATTATGGCACAAACTGAAATATGAAATGGCGAAGAGCTAAAATGACCAGCACCCGTTTTGAACAGTCAGACAACAGGATCAAGGCCTTGCTATGCAGAGAGGAGAAGCAAACAAAGCTCTTCTGCTGCTTCGCACCCACCTCCTGTTGACAACTGCTCCCTCCTTTTCTTCCTCGGTGTTTGTGAGTGTCTGTGTCTGCATGTTCATGTTCCAGTTCCTTTTTCACATCCGTTGCTTGCTCAGTCAACAAGCCCCATGGCTGCCCACGATTGGTTGCTAATTGCTGCTGACATTGTTTGGTCTCTCACTGCTTAGTTTAGGACAAACCCCTCATTCATGTGCTGCGGACAGCTCGTTAGGGCTGACCTCCACCTTCCACATCTCCCACCCTGTCTCTCGGTCTCTCTGTCTCTCTCTTTCCCTCTTTCACTGACCTCCTTAATTAACTGGTAAGGCACTGCTGGGAAATTTGCACACAAAGGCCTGGTATCTAGCCTGTTAGCCTCCCACTACTAAAACTCCCCTCTCCCACCTCCTCCGAATTCACATCTTCAGCCTACTGCCTTCTTCCCTTGCCTGAACAGAGGTCATTGTACAATCACAGAAAACAAAGATAAAATGATTCAGAATACAAACACATTCACCAATTGTGCAGTTGTTTCCATGCGTGCTGCCAGCCGCTCCTGTTTCTTGCCGTCCCTTATGTATCCTTTTTCTCTGTTTCTGTTCTGTATTAATAGTGTACCTCATTAGAAAGCTTGTTTGGAAGTAGTACAATAGTGATACACTCTTTCAAGTCGTCCCTGCCTGTTTGCTTTCTGTTCCCCATTTAGTTTTATTGCTATTATTCTTTCTCCATCTTGCCTATTCGTCATGCCCTCAGCTCCACAAACTCCCCCCTTTGCCTTTCAGGAAGCTTCAGCTGTTTTTGTGGTCTCTGTGGAGTGCTCCCAAAGAGTAGTTAGCTGCCTGTTGGCAACGAGGCCCTCTAAAGGGGCCCGCTGAAGAATGCTAGGGGCAAGAAGTGTAAACAGGTGTAGCCTCTCCATTATATAGGACCCCCGCTACACTTGCACACTCCACCTTTAACTGTGTTTTTATATGTTACTGTCTCTCATGCACACGTTCTGATGGATTCCACAACCAACCACTCCATTTCTTTTCTGTGTGCATGTGAGTTCTCTGAAGTTACCTCTCTTTTGTCTGTGCTGCTGTTGGAACTGCATGGTTACGAAGTGCATCAGACATCTCCCATGGGGACCTTTTTCACCCAAAATATTTTGTCATTGTCTGCCCAAAGGCCCATCATGTGTTGCAAAGACAGGCATGAATCCCTGAGCTGCAATATTTCAGAAGACGCAACAACAGGATCCACATTTCTTTTGTTCATTCATGTTAATTTCCTCACTATTGCTTCCCATTGTAGTTGTTACTTCTGCTACCCGTCTTCTTCATTTCCAGTTTATTTTAACCAGAACTGGGAATTTTAAAATTGTTCACATGAAGTATGCAGAAACTCTGAATGTCCACACTATATGTGGAGGGAAGAGAGTGAACATTGAAGAGCAACAGAAAGGAAAACCTAACTTCTGTTTGCCTGGGGAGTACTCTTCATCCCATCTGCTGAAAATGCTCCACATATTGTGACCTAGAAAAAAAAAAGATGTCCTTCTTAAAAGGTAGCACAGCCATAGTTTTTGACACTTGTCTATTTGTTTCAGTAGAGTAGATGCCTCAAAATAGAACTGTGTTGTATAATTTTCATCTTTACATAATTAACTTACATCAAAAACAAATTTAAATTCTAATTCTAACTGTTTTTAAATGTGCTACCTGTAAAGCTTAGATTGTAATGCATACCCCGGAGAATGGACTAACAAATCAACAGAGTAAGGGTTGAAATTTGCACCTGCCACTAGTCAATTGTGTGTAGTAAATGAAGTGGCAAGTAAATCTGATCACCCTTACAAGCCAGTGTACAGATTACAAAAACAGAGAATTACTTAGACTGCACTGCTCCACATGTGTCAGTAAAGGAAAAACTGTAACATTCTTAGTATAAAGCCGTTTGCAAAAACTACCAAACTTTCTCTTTAGAAATGAAGGCAGGAATTTAACTTTTTCCAGTACTTCATTTTTTTTTTTATTTCATGAGAGCTTGGAAATAAATGAGAGCAATCAGTCAGTGTCGTATTTTCAACATTAGCAAAGAATCCTGGTCTTTAACTGATAAGCCATTTTCTACATCCACAATTTTCGTTATGTTTGGGCAGTTTCAACAGCCAATTTGAAAACAAATGACATCTGTCTGTTGGTACTTCTTAATGTGCCAACATTAAGAAGTGAGGGAAGTGACTTTTTTCTCTACACAGTCGATGTCTGAAAGTCTGCTCATCAAGATATTGATATTAGTCTTTGCCTTTTCCTGGCCTAGGTTAAGTATTTATTTAAAAGCCTGTTTTTATCCTTTTTTCTCTTTTCCTTTACTTCCAAAAAGTTTAACCATTTTTATTGTCTAAAAAAGATGCATGAAGAAATGTAATTGTTGTGTTGATGAAAAAGAAAGACAGCTGCTATCGTCTAAAAAAAGAAAAAAAGATGAATGAGGATTTATAATTGACATGGGGATGGAAAAGAAAGAGAAAACGGTTAGAAGAGATATCCTTTGCTTAAATAAGGAGGTAAAATTGACTGGGCGAGTGTCCTTTAGAAACTCCACCTTGACCTTGAAGGAGGACCAGGAGGAGGTCCCACCTCTTTTACAGACCGACAACAGAAGGTTAAGTGAGGCTGTCACGGCCGCACATTTCCACACACATGCACACGCACGCAAACATAATGTAAGTGTGCACACACCCTAAACACGCTGCTAAGAGGCTCCTTTTGTGAAACTCTCTGACAATATTATGTTTGGACAAGAAGAACATTAATTTGCCTCCTTTGAAGGAAAGTGCACTTCTCTACCATCTTAAGCCCACTTGAGCGGGAACTGGAGTGGAGTCCCACCATCACAGTGCTTCCCGCCACCCAACCATTCATTGTCTCTGGTCTTTCCCAAAATGAGGTCATCTAAGCCCAAGCTTATTCTAAAAGAAGGAGGGGTTCCATGGTACATACAAGCAAATGGTTTGGCAGATATCCTAAGAGCCAGTTCTTGACTGCCCTTTCTTATATTGTTACTGGTGGGAAAATGCTAACAACTAAGTTATAATTAATCCAAGACTGATGTGCAATAATAAAAGGCCTATATACAAGGGTTTGTGGTCAAGTAACAATCTATGCAGTGGCGTAGTTCCGCCCAGGAGCATGAGACACTGCACATAGGGCATCAAGCGGCCAACGATGCACCAAAATGTTAGGCAAGTAAAAATTCATTAAAATGATAGGAATCAGAACATATTAAACATAAAAGTTTGAAAAGCATGTCAAAAGATTAAACATAAAAATAACATTTTTACTTCAGAAAATGATGACTATTGTCCCCAGCTCCCCCCATGCTGATCCATGATGCCTCAGTCTCAGAGCAGAAGCATCTGATGCAGCACACAGACTTGAGTAGATTTCTGAAGTTTGACAGGTGGAGCAAACATTGTCAGAACTGAGCGCATGCCAGAGCACTATTTAGCAAGCGTGTATGGGATTTAAAGGAGCACGTCTCAAGTTGTTGTTTGTTCATAAAGATATGTGAGCTCAGATCAGCTCCACTGTACGATCAAGTTGGTGGCATACATAACGCCACCAAAGGGGGAAAGAAACAGGATGAAGCTTCACATTTTTCTACAGCTCGATACAAGAACTGCAGTGAAGGATAATTGTAAATGAAGCAACACTTAAGTTCTTTGAACAAATGAAAAGTATGTAAAATAAAAAAAATACAAAATCAGTAAAGACATGAGAAACTATACCATGTCCAGCAACTCACACACTTCATAGGGTATGTTTTTGTTGAGGAAATAACATAACATGACATAAGGCTCAAAAAGTCAATTTTACATAACACCCTCCCTTTAAGAAAAGTTTTACAAAATACTGAAATGTGCTATTTTAACCTATCTTTAATTAGCATTAGCCTGGCTAATTAGATTTTAATCAACTTGTCTTTTTAGAAATGCAGAAACTCTCTAAAATGGCAGAAAAGTAAATAAGAAGAAGAAGAAGAAGGAGAAGAAGAAGAAGAAGAAGAAGAAGAAGAAGAAGAAGAAGAAGAAGAAGAAGAAGAAGAAGAAGAGGANAAGAAGAAGAAGAAGAAGAAGAAAATCATTAAAAGGATCTGAGGACAGAAAGAACACTGCAACAAAAGTAAAAAAGTGTAGCACAGTTTTTTATTTTTAACGTGTTGTAGGTAGCCTTTAAAGGTAATTGCCAAATTTAAACTGTGACTTGCTGCCGTTTGCCTCCCTTGAACAAGTTTATGTATTTCCCTTAGAAATACATAAACTCAAACTAAGAAGGACAAGAGCCCTGGTCATAATCACACCACCTTGCGCTGCCTTCTCTTTGTCAGTCGCCATGTACCAACATTAAATTTTAAGTGCGAATGTGATTATATGGAGGTATTCATTTTTAATGGGCTTTGCCTCTATGTGTTTTAGCATGCAGCAAGGCCCAGCAAAGGGCTGAGTCAGACCCTTTTTCTGCTGATGGCGCATATATTTCGCATATATACATGCACTGCTTATTCCTCCTTCTCACAGGGCTCCACTAGTCTTCCTGCTCCTCCTCCTCGCCTTCATCTCCATCCCTTTATCATTCCATTGGTAGAAGATGGGCCAAGGGGACTGAGGGTGAGGAAGTGCCCTCTGAGGTCCAACTATCCAATAAGGTTGTGTGAAGGTTTCATGTGTTTAAGGCAGAATGTGCCTGCTGTCCTCTGCAAAAAATCAACTAGGAAGAAAGTCCTTACAATTTATGTCTTTCATCCAATTAGGCCAAAACCATTAGTTTAAATGTAGGAAAAATCAGGTCATGTGTGAAAACATATTAAATAGTAGGGGGGTATAAAAATACCATACATCAAACTAATGAGACATATTATTTCAAGAAATGATTTACACAATATTTTGGGAAAAATACACATATTTATTCATAATTAATTGATCATCTACTGTGTTTATAATAACAGGAATCAGATTTAAATGTTCCTGTCCAGGTTTGACCAGTTCAAATATGAAATGACTGACTGAGGAGACGCTCACTCTGGTGCAAGCTGTTACATTTAAAATGAACCCAAACAGTGATTTCGTTAAACACTGCTTGTAAGTCATGTCTCTACCAACCATTCAGAAGTATTATCATTCAGTGTTGCTTGGATGAACAAGCAACACTGATTCTTACAACAGCGCAAGAATCTGAGAAAAATTCCGACTTAGGTATTTATTTCCATAGCTTGATTAACTAAGGGAATTAGATAGGCTTATGTTTCAAATAATTAACTATTCCTCTAATGTAAAAAGGACGTTTAAATTTAGAAGATTACATCAATAAAATGAACATTTTGATATAAAAATGTGATCTTAATGAAAAGTCTACTTAAAGGTTGTTAGTTTTCAAAAGTACCTGACACATAAACCTCATTAGAAAACAAAATAAGTTCAAACCATCTGTCGATGCAAATTCTTCAGTTTTTTATCTGGAGTCATTTAGATAGAAACATAGTTTAACTAATGTTTACTTCTCCTAAATTATTTTTGCTTTTTGAATCGAAAAATACTTGACCTTTTTCTGCCCTTGACCCAATCCATAAAATAAAAGATGATTGTTGATTTGAAGATTTGATGCTGATAAGCAATATCATATTCTTCATATAAAGTAACGAGCCGGACTTTAAAAATGGGTTACCTATACTCCTACACAGACTTAATAATGCCTGTAGGAAAAGGTAAAAAAAAAAAAAAGGAAAAGAAAAAGAAATAAAGAAAAGGTTTCACATGAATCACTGAGAGAGCGATAAGGCCTTGAAATTAAAACAGATATACAGCGAGTCCAGTATGGAAATCAATAACGTATTATTAACTGAGGGGCCACCCGAAGAGACAGGTGAGGCTTAAATGCATATATATTCATAATAACAATATTGAGATATAATATAAATAAAAGGAAAAGGGGGAGTAAATACCATGCTGGCTTTTATTAGCTGCCAGTCTCACTGCCAATATGTGCTGTGACTCTGATGTCCAAAACGGCAACTGTCCAATGCTGGGTGAAATTAGAGAGACTGACAGGCAATAAGAAACAGGCCAAGTTAAAGTGATTCCTGCACTCATGCACCCAGAGCTCTTTAAATATTAGAGCAAGAGCGACGCACGGTCGGAAAGGCGGGGGTTGGGGGTGAGATGGAGCAGAGGCAACTACCGATAAAGTCTTATTAAAGCCATGTTCATATTTTTGTCCCCCTCCCTTTTCACTTCTTCTGTGCCCCCAGATTCTGATAAGCCTTGACAATGACATTGGCATAGCAAGGACATACAAACAGCTCAGTGTCACTCGGATTCTCTTTGTGTGCTGTGTACACAGCATATGCTTGGCTGGCCTGGTTTTACAAGAACAATTCACTGACACTCGGTTAGAGGATAAGTGAGAATAAAACGAACTCCATAAATTATGAGAGTCATAGCCGTATGAGCACATAAAACCAAATGACTGTTGGCAGAAGAAGAAGATTATGATAATTTGTTGTAGAAATAATGTTAAAATAATCTCCTATTCCAGCCATTTAAATAGAAGAGGAAGTGATTTGAAGTCATTTTCTTTATATTTCTTGTTCACATATTTTTCCCACTGATGGTCTTTGTTAGTTTTCTTCCTTTTCCTTCTTGACTTTTAGCAAACAAGGCCACACAGAGCGCAACGGTAAGCCTTTTCTTATTGGAAAGACAAAATCCACTCCACACCCAGATGCAGTTTGACTGCGTCTCTCTCTCTCTCTCTCTCTCTGTGCCACACAGTTTGTTTTCAAATGAATAGCTGAAGAAACTCTTTGGCCTTTTAGCCCCACACATGTATACCAGTGTCCCGGTAAAACCTCCGCCCCCACCATTACCAGCACCACACACACGCATGCTCAGCTACAAATACTATAGTTCCCAGTAGGTCCATCATTTCTATTCTGTCTTTCACTATCGTGCTCCTTCTGCATTTCTGGCTGGCTCTTTGAACCAAGCATGGGGCCTGGTGGCATTGTATAGCTTGCCTTTTTCCTTCCCAAGTTTTGTCTGTGTGTTCTTCAGGCCCATTGAGGGCTCCACGGCCCTTTCCCAGCATACAGCTCCTTTGTAGCCTCCAGAAAGGCCTTCATCTTGGACTCGTTTTCCTCAAGACCCCACAATCACCCCACAACCCTCTTCATTTTTTTCCCCCTCTCCCTCCCTTCGGAAAAAAAACAGGAAGTGAATGCAGATGTCGGAACCACCTGAGCTCATTGCTCATTCTCTCTGTCTCTTGTTCTCTAGCCCCACGTTTTCTTTCTTTTTTTTGTTTTTTGCTCTTTTTTTCCTCCTTCAGACCCCCACGGCTGGAGAACTTGCTGCATCACACATTGAACACATTGACATACTGAACCTCACAGTAGAGGCTGTCCATCACAATAGCAGCATGCTTGTTTGTTGTCTCTCTCTGTTGCCTTGCTGTCTAAACCTGTGGTTGTCTTTGATGCTACAGCATGCAGGCAGGTAAACGGTCTGTGTCTCCTGTCCGTGCCTGCAAGCCAAGATGGGTAAATATGGTGTTTGCTCTTGTGGATGAAAAAAATATTATCTGACAATTTTCCTGTTAGAAAAGTATTCACGACTGTTGAACTTTTCCACATTTTGTTGTCATTTTAGATATTCTGAAATCCTTAAATAAAATGCAATTATTCGCTTTAAGCAATCTCAAAATGTGTTAACAGAGTCAACCTATGTGTAATTTCATACAGTTGTTCTGTAAGCGCCTCAGAAGTTTGTTAGAGACCATTAGAGAACAACACGATGAAAATCAAAAACCACGACATACAGATCAGGAACAAAGTTGTAGAGAAACAATTTCTCAAGCTCTGAACATCTAACAGAGCACTGTTCAAATTATCATTAAATGTTAAATGGACTCTACCTGTACTGCCCTTTATCTAGTCCAGACAACTCCAAGCGCTTTCTACAACAGTCAGTCAATCAACTCATTCAGACACACACTCACACACAGATAGTGGTAAGTCACATTGTAGGCACAGTTGCCTTGGGGCAGACTGACTGACAGAAGCCAGGCTGCCATTCAATCGATGCCACTGGGTGCTCTGACCACCACCAACAGGCAAGGCGGGTGAAGTGTCTTGCTCAAAGACACAATAATGGAGATGAACAGAGTGGGAATTTAATCCGGAAACCCAACCCCAAACTCCTGGAAAACTGTTTCCCCATTTGTTGACAGTGTGATATTCTTTTCATTAAGAAACAGAAAAGAATATGAACCATCAGCAAACTTACCAATATCTAAATGATGCACATATGACAAGGACAGCAGTAGTTACAGAAGGAGAGCTGCTAACACTTGAGGAGCTTTAAAGATCCACACCTCAGGTGGAAGACTCCTGTGATACAATAATTATAAGTTGTGCACTCCATAAATTTTACCTTCATGGCAAATAAGAAAGAAGAATACCAAAGTTTCAAAATTAAATGAATAAGTCCTGTCTGGAGATGTATGTAGAAGAGGGTAGGATATTCAGCAAATGAGCAGAAGAAGGCTGACTGGTCAGATGAGACCAAAATTTGACTTTTTGACCAACATGCAAGGTAATCTGTGTTGTGTAGAGCTAACTGTGTAAAGAACATATGACTGGAGAATCTCTCTGTATGGATGCTTTTGAAGGAAGGTAGATGAAGAATGTATACACGCGTGCATGATTTTTTAAATATGAATTGCTTTGTTTTGGGCGTATTACAAAATATCCCAATAAGCTACATTAACGTTTGTTTGTAACTCAACATCATGTGAAAAATTGTGTGTACTTCACAAAATACGGCATGCTCTTGAATGAGATATGGGACAGTAACCGCGGTGCCCCAGGGATCAAAGTTAAAAGTGCAGGCGGCTTGGGGGTGACACATGACGGTCGTCTGGCTGCAGTCACAGTGTGCACTGCCCAGCCAGGGCACGGGAAGAGATGCTGGCACCAGCAAGCAGCAACTGGTAGAGTTGGCAAAGAGGACACATAGCATTCTTTCACATACCATTGTGGCATTCAGACACAGTTTTTTTCCCCCTTTTTTTGGCAAGAGCCCTAGTTGAGCTTCTGTTATTTCAGGCAGTCCCCAGCTCCCTGAACTGCAAATGAGTCCAACATTTCGGTAGCCTACCGTTCAACAAGGTGTTGCCATGACGTCTAATGGCAGGGAGAATACAGGGGGTCAACAAGACTTTTGTGTTACAGAGCTTTAATTGAAGAGCAAAGTCAACCAAAATTCACTGCTAATTGTCCACCTCCCTCAGTCCCAAAGAGAATGGCAGCATTTAAATTGTGTGCTTGCCCTCAGTGGAAAAAAAAAAAAAGCAAGATCAGTCAATCAACCCCGATCTGCTGCTGTGGAATACCCAGAAAGACAAGCTGCAGATGCAGTGTGGGAAACCTGTCCAACGCTTTCAGTGCTTTTCTAATAATGCAGAAGGGAAAACTTATTTATATGATGCTTGAAATGTAGAACAAAAATGTAGAATGGAATAATTGCATGCTTTAACCTCTTTTCAACTCCAACGTTGTCCCGTGAGGGAATGTTGCTGCTGTAACTGCAAGCAATGTTGCCTGCAAAAGGTAGTGATAGTGGGAGTTCTGCAGAATGTCAAGGATGGGTGTGAGGAGGAAGATAGAAGGAAGATGGACAGAAGGGAAGAGAGATTGTGCATACCTGTAAGTGTGTGTCAGAGGTAGAAAGGGAGTGAGAATAAATGAAGAGGAAGAGCACGTATGAGTGTTTGTGTGTAAGCATATGTGTGTTCACTGCTACAGAGATGGATCACCGGCGCTTGTATCTTCTCCGCGGCCATGCCTAGTAGCACGTCAGCGGCAGCCTCCATTTACATTAGGGAGATTTAAGCTGTCTCAGGCAATGGTGACAAGTCAAGGTGTTTCACTTTAATTACACTGGGCAAGGTCACCCCCTCGCCAGCTCGCCTTCATACAGTAGGAGGAGGGAGGGCAACTGCGAAGAGGTGTTGGGGGTATTTACATTCTCTTTTAGCTACCTCTTTAATCCATTGGAAAGCAGAAAAGGAAAAAAGAAAAATGTATACATCCTGAAGGTAAAACACGAGAATTCGTGTTTGTACACTGTATTTTTTATTTATTTTTTATATATATACCAAGCAGAATCCAAGAAAACACAAACAAACACACATTCCCTGACAAACCAGTTTGTTCCAAATAATCCCTAGTGACAAAATAAACGCCACTGAGTATGAGGTTATAGCCTTAATGGGCCATACACCATTGAGGTGACATAGTGTATTACACACCCTTAATGTGACACCTATTGCCTACTGGACTTTCAGGCAGGTCTCCCTTCCTCTTTTTTTTTTTTTTTTTTTCCTGAGGCCATGGTGTTTTACAGTGGAAATGACTGACTGGGGTTTCACACAGCGCCTGCCTGGTGGGAATGTATGCTGACTTGAGAGTGTCAAAGAAACTCTGTGTGAGTGTTAAGGAGTCAAAGGGACATATGAAAAGGATGTCATCTTACCTAGCCTTTAGCTAAGTCCTTGTTTGGATATGTCCTCATAACAATTTTTTTCCTGATACCGATCTAAATCCTTTAGCAAAAATGCCGAGTCCAAGTCCAATACTTGGTGAATGTTCATAGATACAATCCAATTTATGTAATTAGAATTTTTAATAGCTTTAAAGTGCAGTAATATAACACTACATCAACATTAAGAACAAACCTTTAAAGTGGCATCTGGTTGGCAGTGAAAAATAGCGACAGAAAAGTTGTCGTATTTTTTTCCTCCCCAAATTAACGTGATTTAATCCCAAAACAAAGATGTAAAGTATTTCTATTTTTGATGGAAAACTTTGAGTAGAAATAACTGTCATTTTCACAACTAACAGAACAAACTTTTGAAAATAACAACAACAGCAACATTTGATTTAAGTAATAGACCATGTGGTTGACTTAAAAAGACGCAACCCATCTTTAGATCAATCACAAATTGTTTTCTTGCAAAAATAACTACAACAATGCACCTTACTAGGGTTTGTATAAAATTCAATTCTGGGCATTATGGTATGATTAAATGATTCTCAGAACTGCGAGTAACAGCAAATAAAAACTTTTTTGAGGGGATGCCAGTCATTAGCCTACGCATCAAGTCCCTGAAGCAGAAACAGCTTTATGGACAGTAACATATTATGTTCCAACAATGTGCCACCTAAACCTAGGTTTGTCATTTGTTTTCCAAGCTGTATCTGCCTCGACAGATACAGCTACAGTCACCAGTATGCTCATAACTTAATAATGATGTTAATATTTTTGCCCAAAGCAACTTTGTAAAGTGGGAAGGCAATGTTTTTTTTTGTTTTTTTTTATATGACTCATTGACAATTTCAGTGCAGTTCCTGCTTGTCGTGTTCAGACAAAACCTCCAGAAATCTTCTGTCATATAAAATATTTTTAATGCTTAGATTTGAAGGTTGTAAAATTTGCAACTGTCACCCAAGGAGCAAAGCAGGTCAGGGGTCAGGAGGCAGAACCAACACCTGTATGACTGTCATTGTCAAAGGTAAAAAACACTGAGAAACTCAGATTCGGTCAGGTCAGCAAAACAATGTGCCAAAAACATAATACAATTTGTAAGCCATGCACACGGATTTTTAGAAAAATAGTCCAAACAAAATTCATCCGCAAAGCTCCCAAGGGAATGAGACCAAAATAAATCACAGATATAACCTAAGTCAGGAAATCCAAAACTGTTTAGAAATAATTTCACTGAGATCCACTTGTTGGGTTTAGATCAGGTCATCCCTATCTGTGTCCTGCTTTTGAAGTTGTTTCAGGTTTTACTAAATGCCAAGTTCAAATCAGTTCAATATAAAAATCACAGCTAAAGTCATCTCAGGACAACCTTATTGGAAAGACCAACAAATAGCCTTAAGGCAACTTCTGGAGAGACTGATGTCATAGATTTTGTGGCAAAAAATGTTTAATGAAATCAGGAAAGTTATACGCTATATATATATATATATATATATAAAACTTTGCGGCACACTCTTGTATGTTAAGAGTTTAGGTGCAGACATGTAAATAAAAATGTGAATCTTACAAGGCTAAAGTGCAGCTGAATTATTATTTACAGTATTTCATTTTGGCTGTCTATATACAATCAGGCAAAATGCTTTAAAGGTAAAGCATTGCATATTGGAGGGTAGTTCTGTCTTAATGCACTTGTACTGAACCTTTTCAAAACAAACAAAAGAACACATTGACGAGTGGATTTTAATATAGAGGGGGAAAAATACGCCTAATCTTATTTTAGAAACCCTCTATAGGGCCAGACATGCTCTTAAACCTCTAATCATTTGTGTGCCAAGTGTTTGCTGCACAGATTTGATGTCAGGCTGTCAGTTAAAAGCAATCTTACCTTTCTTATCAGCATCACAGCTTTACCCATGAAAACTGCAGTCATTTATAAAATAAAAAAAAATAGAAAGAGCAAGAGGGTGGGAGTGAATGAGAGATGGGAAAAAATAAAAGAGGAGGAAAAGAAAAAAAAAAAGAAGGAAGTGCCTTCAGGGGAAGTTATTAAAGAAGGTGCAAGCTGGCTGGCTTGGCAGCAGTTCAAAGGGGTGGATCCCCCTTGCCGCCCTGCACCCAAATGGCAGTTGCTGGCACCACTGCTAAACACACAATGCCTTGTGGCAAAACTGTGTCTTTCATTGACAGATGAGTGGGGAAAGGCAAGCAAAAGAGAGCGGGAGGAGGGAAGACAAAATGCTGCCATTCTATTCAGTTTTTTTTCCTCTTTCGATAAAAAAAAAAAAAAAAAGTCTAACCTGAGAGAGGTGTGATCCCCCTAACCGGTTGTGAATAGCTCCTCTCATACACAGAAGGACACACAAAGAAAATATGTTTTTTGTCAGCTGTGGGAATGAGAACAGGAAGTGATGGTGAGTTATTGTCACAAGTCAAGTCAAGTCAATTAAAACAATGAGATGTCAAAAGCTATACCATAGACTTTAAATGCATCAAAAATAAGAGTGTTAAATGACACTGAAGTGAAATTTTTAAATTTACATTTATTCACTGAATACATATTAAAAAGCTTCACACCAATTTGATTTTTCTGCTTCTGCCAGCCTGATACCATTCCGCCCTCAAATGCACAAGGTTAACATATTTTATTGAATACAAGCTTCTGAGCTCCAGTTGAAGCTCCTGTTCAATACTTCTTATTAATAAATGGATTTCAGGGGATTTATTTAATTCACTGAAATGTTGAACAAGCATTAAAGTACACCAGGCAGTTCAGCTAACTGTACATCACTAACACATGGCTATGATTTCATTATTTTTTGGGACTGACATGATAGTTTTCAAAGAGCTGTAGTGATGATCTGCTCCGATCGCAAAATGCTACGAGTATCACATGGAGGCATCAACAAATATAGAAAAACATAAATGTGTGTGGCCTGCATACACCATTAGATCAGCTTTAAATTGGATTCATGCATGCATATATTAAACAGAGCATTTGTCTTAGCACTGACCTTGCATAGCTCAAGCAAAGCCATGAAGTGTATCTGAAAATTTTTATTTTTGCAGCATTCATAATACAGTATGTTTATGCTTGATGTCACATTGGATTACTGTGAACGCTGTCAAAACACGTCAATGGATATATTGCAGATATTGTATCCCAACATTTTTTTCATGATTACGTTTTCTTGCAAAAAGTACAAATTGTGGGTGACCAGCCTAAGTATGCTAGTTCTTAGCATATCCAAAGCCAACGCCAACCTATCCACACTAACAGACAGCAAAAGGAGTAGTATGACCAGCCAAGGCATGCTAGTTGTCAGCCTCTCCAAAGCTATTGCAAGTGACTACTCTCCTTCTCATTTGCTAAGACCAGCCTCTCAATTCCTGGTGCCAGCCTATCAATGACCAGATCAGTAGCTGGTTTCTGAATGGATATAGCCTCTTATAGCAAGGAGGTAGGCATCCCTGGGTGTGCAATAGTCTTAATTTTGGCACTACATCATACTTATCCAGAATCAGACAAAAATTGACACGCAGTCAGCTATCAATACGTTCTAGGAAAGCATTGAAAATTAACTTGTTCTTGGTGCCACTAAGGATTAGTTGCAACTTTATCATGAGATATCTTGTCATATATTTTCTTCCTGCAGAAATGTCACCTCTCACCACAGGAGGCCATCTCAGTGGAACCAGTGATGCGAATGCAGTGTCTCTGAATCCAGATCAAATGGGTTGCATGCTCAAGTCATCTCAGAAATAAGAGACAACTTTTAGTGTCAAAGATGTTTAAAAATTGACAGGAATCCAAACCAAATGAATGGGTTGTATGGCCTCACAAAGATAAACTTATGTCAGTGGTGTTGTGATGCAATAGTGTTGCTTTGCTGCATTTTGTAGCAAAGCATCCACGATTTTAATCTCAATTGCAAATGTGCAACTATAAAAAGAGCATGCAGAATATGACTGTAGCATACAATGATTCTTTGAGAATATTACTGAGACTCCCAAGGTACAGTATCGCAAGTGAGATGTTTGTTAATTGTGGTGTTAGATCTTGTATAGCTTTTATTAGGCATTGTATATATAGATTTATGTGTAGAAATGTGAATCAATAGAACTCCATTATACAAGCCCTGGTCTGCTTTAAAATTAGCTAGGTTAGGTATACATCTAAAATGTGGAGGCACTGGCATTCCTGCCTACATATGTAAAAAAAAAAAAAGTGATTTTATTCAGAATCATGATTGTTTTTCCTTCTTTTATATTTTTACCTCTAATATGGACCAGAATTCTGCATCAATTCAAAACATTAAAAGGTTTGAATTAAACCAAATTGATTCAAAGGTGTTACTTTAAGGTTTGTTGCCAAGATTTGATAATTATTTGCATACTACCTTCTCAAAAAAAAAAAAAACAAAAAAAAGAATTGCAGCCTTCAGCCACAAATGTTTGCCTTCAAAGACTCAAAGGCTTGTCTGCCTTCACCGCTGAAGGTTTCCTGTTCAAATCATATCTTGGTACACAAACAGTAGTGTTGTTGTTGAGTTTCAAGTGGTTTCCTGGCTTCATTATATCATAGTCGAGACTGTGTTAAATATTGCATGCTATATATATATATTTTTTTTTTATCTCAAATATGTTTATTCAAATATTGTGGGTCGATGCTACCAAAATTGTTGAGATTAGGTTACAATAATATCCAATATAGAGCCTTTTGATAAGATCTATTTTCATCATGATGGCTAGATGGATGAAATATTAACTGTTTTAATATTCTATTATAACATTTTATGGAACAACTTGTAAAAAAAAAAAAACTCAATAAAATCCTACAGTGATTTATTATAGTCAACATTTCTGGACAGCAGCTTAGTCCTAATTTGTGAAACTGAACTAGGTCGGATAATGGCACACCAATTGTGGCGTGCGTAGAGTGAGAGTGTCTGGGTATTCTCTCTCTGTGTATGTGAAACAGAAACAGTTGTCAAGCCGTGACCAACTCAGTCACGCTGCTGCTACACTGCAAACAATGACCTGAATGTAATGACAGATGACACATAGGGAGTGTGGATGCAGCACAGGACAGAGCTCAAAACCCCATCTGTTACGCTACCATATTGGTGTTTGCAAAAAAAAAAAAGAAATATCAAACTGTTAAAATTTTTTAGACTTAAGTATGTTGCACTTCTGTGTCTTTTTGTCATGATTACACACTGTTGTCTATAGACTTTTGTAACTTTGTGTCTTATTGTAAGTGAAATCTGTTTGGTGGGAGTGGGGAGGATGAAAGGCCAAATCAGACATCCAAAAAAAGCTTAATTATAAATAATACCTAATATATATATACAAACAGCACTATTAGCAATCGTGAACTAAGCAGATTTTGATTTTGTTATAATCTTGTTTTGAAACTGAAACTATCAATTGCAATTCTATGTTACAATTACTATTTTTTGCTAATCAATATCTGTGCACATGCTTCCTGCTGCATATTATTATGATATTGACTATTTATTGTTTTGTTTCTGCTCTCTTTTGAAAAGATGTGGGCAGTGGGTGGGTCAGAAAGGTTACAAAGACATAAGGACAAAGGGTGAAATTAAAGTTGATGCAAGTGAAAATTTTATTGCAGATGTACAAAAATGAATAAATACCTGTTGCTGAGGGTCTCTGTGTGTGCACATATGTTTTTATTTGTAGTACATACTTTTAAAGGTCTGTCATGAGTGAGCAGTTTTGGCCAAATTGGCTGAGATGAGTAGCTTTTTATAGTGAACACATCTGCTAGAGTTGGCAGCTGAGAGGGAGGGCCATGGTGGCTCTTTTAAATTTATTTTCTACAACACTTTCACAATTAAAGGCCCTTTTTACACATAGCACTCTGCTAATAACATAATGGCGAGTAAAATGTCATTGAGTGGTGTAATGTACCTAAATCCTTCACCCGCATTTTTAATGCTTTCATAATTGGAGTGTACTTTGGAACATAGTGGCACACAGGAAGCAGCATTGGAAAGGCAAAAAAGAAATGACTTGCAAAGATGTCTGCGATGGAAATAATAACTAGCCTTGGTGCTAATGCAGGGCTCTTTGCAAAAGGGGAGGAAAAAAAACATGCTGCTAATTGAGTTTGCCTGAAAAAAGACATTTAAAACTCATCATTTCATTTTACAGTCCTTTCTGTGGCACATTGTGTTTAGGAAGAGGAAGAACACTAGTGGTGTTTCACATCCATTTGGAGGTTAATGGTCAAGTTTCAGGCTTTTAAACGTGGTAAAAACTACACTGAAAGCATTTACTTTAATTAATTGCAAAGTGTGGATTTTTTTCCCAGTACATGTGAACTTTTGCCATTTAAAACTTTTCCACAGAAATCACTGTACTTATGCGTGATAAATAACAATTTTAGTCCCTTTTTGCTTGTAGTGAGGGCAATATGAACATTTTCTCAAAACACCGTGCAGGACATTTTTCATTTTTATGTTTATTTTGAATGACAGTTAAACCAAACTACTACACCCTAAAAGTTTTGCATCTGAAATCCTTTTTTCTCACTTTCTTTTCTCAGTACAGAGTGGACTGCCTCTGATTTGTGACTTCATCCTGACACTATACATTATTTTCTATCACAATGACCCCTGGCCCTGTCTAAACACAGGCCTTAATGACTCATGGTTTCTGGGCACACTCCTTGGTTATAGGGCTCCTCAGGCTGTAGACAGGGCAAGGAGAGGACACAAGACCATAGGATTGAGTGGACTCCACACAGACATTAGCACCATGGCTTCTGGGTTCCATTGCATCAACGTCAGGTGGTAAAAACATGTCCTCCATCTTACAAACCACACCCTAAGGGATGACAAAAGCACCTGCAGAACCCTTATCTATCAAAAGATAATGACCGAAGTGAAATCAGTCTTTCTCTGAAAGCACTCAGCTGTTGTGCTGCAGCAAGATGTGGCAAGAGGTACAAATTAGCCAAGACCTCGTTACTCCAAGGTAAGCCATTGTCCTCAAGCAGTGTTACATCCTTTGTTTTGCTAACAGGGTTTTCCACAAAAAAAAAGGTCTACAGCAAAAATGCATCTTCAATAAAATGAAATGCCGAAAAGGGAGCTTGAGGTGAGGGAGCATGGAAATCATTTACAGAAGCGTGATAAAATGTCTGTTCCTTGAAGCAACAAACAACTTAACAGGTGCCTGAAGTAAAGAAGTTGTCCGACAATCGTAAAAGCTTTCTTGATCGTTTAACCTGTACATCCTATCAATCAGCAGGGGGATGAAGACATGCATGTCTTTAGAGAAACGACACAGTGAAACACAAAATATATCACACAAATGGTAAATAGCTTGGAGAAAACGGGGATGTTAGAAAATAAATGGATAAGACAAATTAGAGGTACTAAAACACACTGTGAACAGAGAAGTGCTTAAAGAATATATATATATATATATATTATCATTTTAAGTTGCATTTGGTTTCCATGTTTTCTCTAATTATATTCATTTACATGTTCAGAAATAAAAATGAACGAAAGAAAAGAGCAGAGAATACAGCTAAAAAGGTTGCTAAAGAGAGTAACACTGAACTTGGGCGTTCAACTCAATGGCCAACCACTAGCAATATGTTCATCGAGGAATGCTAACTCATAAGATGAATATTATATTTATCCATTAAGAAGGAAAAAGTCAGAAGAAATGTCAGAGCAGTAGCTTGAGCCCAGTCTGGCTTTTTTTATTACAGTGAAAATCGACTACATGCAAATATTTTACTTATGAGGGTTTAAATGCACAACAGCATATAT
>NW_006800024.1:136877-184093 GCF_000485575.1 Poecilia formosa | reverse complement strand
TTATCCAGACGGCTTCCCGCGCCCCCCTGCAATGACACGGCGCCCCCCTTAGGGGGCGCGCCCCACAGTTTGGGAACCTCTGTTCTAAACTATTAATCTGTCTTACTACTGAAATGTGACTTCATTTGATTGTTATACTTAGTTCAAGAAAAGTAAAATACTTCTTTAGAATACATTCATTAGTGGTTGTGCTGCTGGAAGAGAACAATCAGTTATTTTTATCTGGTTTAAAAATAATTAGAAACGTGAATTGTGATTAACTTGTTCCAGATTTTTAGATTTTCATTCACATATATTTTCTCATTAAGTTATAAATTTATGCCTGTGAATCACTTAAAGCCAATCTTTGCAATAAAACTAGTAAACCATAATAAACCATTGACAGCACTACATTGTGTTGTAATGTTCAGCTTTGCATCTAAATCATGGCTGATCTATATTTACTCAGAGTAGCACAAGGACCCCAGGGTTAATTGCAATTGATGGGAGGGGAGTGAGAGGGAAATGGGTGGATCACAAAGGTTGTGACAGGTGAAACTGAGGGCCTAGAGAATTGCCCAGAAACACACCAGCTGGTGGTGGACCAAGTGCCAACTGCCCATCTAGAGTGTCCGCTTGCTCCAACATGCCAGTTAAGATCTGCGAGGGCTCAGCTCATGACCAGTGTAATGCCACTGGGTATTAAATGTCAAATCACAGAAATTCATTCACTCATGAATAAGGCAAGGCATGAATCTGTTAAAACCATTAAACCTATGCAAAAGAAACTAAAAGTTGCTTACAACTAAGGAAGAAATTACAAAAAGTTTCCTTCCTCTGTTAAAAAAAAAAAGCAGATATGCCGTTTTGTTTCTTTCGCAATTAAAAAAAAAAATACAGATGTTTTTTTTTTTTTTTTTTTAATTTAATTAAGACTTTCATGGAGAATCCAGAGGGGTTTGTTGATATGGGTTGCATTTACTCAATGCAAAACGATTTACACAAAGTGCCCACTGTGAGTCTGTAACCACTTTGTACCAAGGTATGAAGAATACCATCTCTCAACAAAGAACACATAACCGTCGAAGAAGATCACCTACAGCAGCAGAAAGCCACACTCGGTTGCAGTACTAGCAGCTCAGAGCAAGAAATCCATAACTAACACAGTCACAGATAAGTCAAACATTGCCTGGTGTAATTAGTTTTGATTTCAGCTGCAACATTCATATGGTAAAGTCATAATTTCTCATAAAAAGCATAAAAATATTGGTCCATCCTGCCTCTTGCAAACAGTGGTGGTGGTATATTTTTAGTGAACGAAGGCCCCCACCAACCAAGTATTGTTCACCTATTTGACCCTACCTGAGTATTGAGTAGAGTACACATCTTCTGAAAGCTACTCCAGCAGGATAGCTTTCCTGCTTGACCTTTGTCCTGTGTCACAAGGATTAATATATTTCAATTGTTGTTGTTGTTGTTGTCGTCGTTTTTTGTTTTTTTTTTACATGACAGTATTCTCACTTTGTTCCAGCAGATTCCATTATGGAGAGAAGAATTTTGGTTGTCAAGACAGCAAAGCTACATGAACATCATGTCAACGTATTACAAAATCTCAAGAATATTTTTGATTTCTTGTTGAACTTGACATGAAGAATTAAGGCAGCTTTGAAGGGATAAGGAGGTTCAACCTAGCATCAGCAATTTGGACTTGATAAAGTGGATGGTGAATGTAGCTACTAGTAACGCCATGATTGTTTGTTCAGAGACCAGGCTTGTTATCGGAGATTCTCGCTCAGATTCTCGCCTTGTTATGTAACTGCAGCAACTAAGCTGTTAAAAGTATTAAGAATCAAGTACCAATTATAATCCATTATTGCACTTCACTTATTTCCAAAAGTAATAAAACATACAGGCTAAAACCATAAAGTTAATTCTAATTAGATGGTGGAAATGTCAGCCTCGGTACTAGTCAGTTTTATACACTGGTTAAGGACCTGTAGAGACACTTTGCACAGACTGACACTGACATACACTGGCAGAGATTCCAAGTGAACCTCAGCTACATGTGGAAAAGGCAGACAGATCAAGAATGTCGTGATGAGATGGAGGGGAGCAGTGGAAAAACACACCGAAAAAGAGAAGGGTAAATTCATAGACTTGTCAGTCATGGCAATGAACGCTGACAAGCTAACTCCGTGGATAATGTTTCTGTCACAGAGCCCTCTAATCACAGTGTTCTTAGTCAAAACCAATCCTCTCACATCAGAACACTCGCAAAGTGCATCAATGTTTACAGCAAACAGCTAAAAGAGACATACAAAGAGGCTGTCGAGACAAGCAGACCCACTCATGTCCCTGCCATTGTCACCCGCTGTTAGAGGAAAATCGAGAGGAACAGACAAAAACAGAGGAGAGTTGAGAGTTCTCTCTAAAAGGAAGGAAAGGAAAAGAGCGCAGGAAAACGATGGCAGTTTTAAGCACACCCAAGCAGGTAGTGCCTGTCAGAACACATTGCCATCCTCTAATTGGGTCATTTTTGATACCCACTTGCAGTCCGTGCCAGCGAATTGATGGGGAGGTGTTGAGATGCCAAGAGCCTGCTAGGCCTCACTGGCACAGAATCAAAGCAGGCACAAACGCTGCCCGCAGACAATTTGGCAAGCCAGAGCACATGCAGGGGTGAGAACATCCAAACACGGCCCCATAGCTCCCGCCTGTACCACCGGGGCGTAATTGGTACATGGGCATTCCAGAGCGTTTTCAAAGGAGGGAACTTAATCCACATGTGTACTATGAAATTGGCCATTTTGTACCCAGCTTCCCCCTGCTCTCTCCTCCTCTTACACTCCCCCAGTTTGAAACCCTGTAACTGATTTTGCTCTGTGAATGTTTCATATCGCTCCCATCCTTTCTGTCAACACATCAATTGCATGTCTGTCTTCCTCCATGAAAATTGCCCCAGGTTTGACCACAGCAGCTTGGGCTGTGAGGGCGGACAAGGATGCCTAATCTGCACTCTTGACAAGATTTCCATCATCTAAGTTTGTTTGTGACTGCAGTCAGGCATGCATGTGTGCGTGCTGGTATGTTCCTCTCCAATGTAAATATGCAGATCTGGAGAGCCTTACACAAATTTGATTTGTTCATTTTGAGCTCGCATATAAAGCTCTGGAGTCGGGTTTAAGGGTGTGGGATGTGGACTGATGCTTACAGATGTGGATGAGCCAAACCAAGAACATCCCACTCCTCTTCTTAGACACACAATTTTGACATCTGAATACTCAAACAGTTACATCGTCTCGCGTGTAGTGTGCGTTCCTATATTGAAGAACAGTGTGTCATCCTCACTGCCTTTGTGAGGCGGAGTGTGCCTCCGAGCCAGCCTGGCACTGACTGGCACATGGAGTAAACTGACTCCAGCTGCTTTCTGACCAAGGGGAACTTGTTTAATTAACCACGCTCCGGTTCCAATGAAAAGGTTGGTCTCGCCCCCAGCTGTTGACCAGTCTGCGGCACCCCGGGGCCCTGATGGCAGCGGGCGTATCGGCCGTGGTCCGGTCCGATCCATGTTTCCCAGACAAAGATGGACTCCGCCTGTCATGCCAGGATGTATCACGCCTGAGTCCTCCCTCATAAATTAAACATGAGATCTGGAGGAGTTCTTTTAAAAAAGGAAAAAAAAGACCCAGAGGATGTTTCTCTGCTTAAATTCACCCACGCTGTTTTTCTTTCCTTCTTCTTTTTTTTTTTTTATGACTCGGACTCAGACAAGGAAAAAAGGAGGAATGGGTAGAAGGTATAAACAGGTGCAGAGGTGAATTAGAAAACAGTGCCCTTCATGACTTTCTCAAGAGTGTTTGTGAATACTTGTGTGTGGGTAATCCGTGGTGGCCTGAAAAAGCATTTCAAAGAGCTTTCTGATCTGATGTTTGGCCCTTTCCAGGTGCTTATGGGGACATACTCATATGTAAGAAATAGAGTTGGCTTTAAAGCATTACTCATCATCATGTGTTTTAAGCTTATAATTTAGCTGCAAGTGAAATAGATTTACCTTGAAAGCAGGTGTTTTGTTTTGTTAATCACAGATGATCCTGTGCTACATAGTCACTGCAATATGATAACCCTTTTTTCAAAAAACAAAGAAGAAATTAGATGAATATTTCTTTTTTATATAAATTTGAACATTTGCTCTTTGCTTGTGCTCTCCATGTCAGGAACTCTGGCTCCCTCCCACTGTCTAAAAAGTCATATACACGTTTTTTTTTTTGTTTTTTGTTTTTTTTTTATTCTCTAAATATCATTTTAATTTCAACCATGTTGTATCTCATCCTTTAAAAAGTATTTTTGTGAATATATTGATTTGTTTGGTAACTAAGTCACCATGTTGCAACTCATTTCTGGTGTGTGTGTGGACTCACACACCAGACTTTCAGAGATACCCTGGAAACTGCATCAAATTCAGCCCATACTCCTAAAAAACTGTGGTTCTTGCAACTTAGAGTTGATCACATAATTTGACTCAAACACATTTATGCTTATAATATGAGAATTACCCTTTCCTGTTTCAGTGATTTTACATGTGAAAAAAAAATAGTATATTTGCTTTATGTGCAACTGACCGAACCTTATTTGACTTTATCAACAATTGTGCCACCACTCTGAGACAATGTAATCCTGGGCGAGTAGCCATATTGCCCATATCAGAAAGTGCTACTTGCCCCTGTCAATGTTAAGACTTCTATCCAAGTCTGAATATGTGCCAACATAAAAGAATTATTCATAGAAACTTTCCAGTCAGTCTGACTTAGTTAGAAACTTTGCAAAGAAGAACGCAAAATTCTTGTGTACATCAGCTGGAATTGCACCAAAAGACTGTTCTACAAACCTTTGGCTACATGCATCTTTCCAAAGGATATCTTTCTGAAACAAAGGATATACCTTAATCCTGGATTAAGCCAGATATCCACTGCCTCATCATCATCAGTGGCAATAGAGTGGAAAACATGCAGAGTTGACATCTCTGAGTTGACATCAGATATGATGTAACCTGACAAAATGACAACAGTCAAGAAGTCACTTTAGAGGCTCCTCTACTTGGGATGCTTGAAGAGGGTGCATCTAAATGGCAAATGGTCTGTAGTTGCAATGTTTCTAGTCTAGATGACTCCAAAGTGCCATTACTTCATTTACTAATTTCCATTAACTGGTGGTTGTAAGCTAACATCGTAGTTTCAGTTGCCCTGGAGTAGTTCAATAGAAGCGAGGCTGCTATGTACCAGCACCACTGAACCCCCTGACCATCACCAGCAGGCCAGGCAAGGTGGCTGATGTGTCTTGCCCATGGACACAACTGAGACAGACAGAGTGGGGGTTTGAATTGACAACCCACTTATTACAGGACTAACTCCTACTGCCACGGTCGCAATAAGCTGCTGGTAAGCTTCTATAAGTGAGCCACTGAGTCAGTGCTCACATACTGTATTGCAGGATAATACTTTGTCTGTACTGTAGAGAATAGAAAGACTCTTCATTGTGTTGTCTGGACAGCTGAGAGGATCATCAGTATTCAGCTCCCAACAATGGAAGATATTCACCTCCTTTTTACCAGGAGGGCCGTAGGTATCATTAGGGACAGCACACTGGACACACACTTTTCACACTCCTGGTCCCTGGAAGGTGTAAAGGACATTGTATGCCTGAGTGTCCATGCCCAAGAACCCTTTCTATCACAGGACTGTGATTCCTCTTTACTCCACCATCCCTCACAATATTAACTTCTTACATACATGAAAGACTTAGTTGTTTAAACTTTTTTTTAATGTATTTTATTCTCTGGCATCTGTAGTTACTCTGCAATGACAAAGTATCTTATCTTAACTAATCTGCCAACACACATTAGATGTATTCCAATGATCAAATGACACAAAGGTTCATCTTTAAGCTTAAAAAAGCAAGATGTACTCTGCTATTGTTCATTATGCACTTTTATTGAAGTATAAATATGTACATTGTGTTTGCGTACTTGTACTAGACAGGCAAGAGTCATGCAAACATCTCAATTGTTAATTATTATAATTGCCACTATGTTCTACTTAGTGTTAAATCTTTGCATTGCTGATTGCACTGTTCAAAGGTTTCCACCCTCTTCACCACCTTGCCTACATCACTTCAGTTTTACAGGAGAAAGTGATTTCTAAAGTGACAAACTGAAGAGTAATGTCACAACCTAGCCTCACCACAAGTCTTTCTACATCTAATAAGGGCTGCTGTGCCACTGTGACAGCATCTAGATGACAGGTCGTACTATCACCAAGAGCAATTGTCACCTTTACAAGTTGTCAAGCAGCTTCTGTCCTTGATGCAGTGATTATACATAGTGGGTGGCTTTTTATGTTATCACCTGCACCCTTCAACAAATCACATGTGAACATATGAAAGAATCAATGCACATCAACACCCATGAATGAATAAATGCTCTGAGTCTGATTTCTATATATTAACTTTTTCATACATTCTCTGAGCTCCAACAAGACCACTTTTAATGATTGTTCCTTCTGAGCTGAACTGGCTTCTTCAGCTCATCTCTATCGCCCTCTTCATACAGCCCCAAGCCCTCATCCCTGATCCTCCTGTTGTCCGTGGCAGGGTCCACGGGAGCCCCATTTGCCATGACATATGGTGAACAAGGCAGGCTCTGCGAGCGAGTGGCCCTGTCTGGAGCTGTGACTTAGTGTCATCCCTCAGTGCCTCTGGCAGCGCAGGGACAGAGGGATGAAGGGTCTGGGGAAAGAAAGAGAAGGGAGGAACGGGGATAGAGAAAGGGTGGGTGTTGGGGCACTGGGGGGAATTCAAGCTGGAGTTTTTGCCCTGGAGACACACTGGCAGTCCTAAGATTAGAGGGGTAATCAATCTCAGCGTGGAGCTGGCCAATCCCACCGCCCCACGGCCTGGCAACCTGGCCTCCGCAGGTGGGGGCAGGGCAGCGGGGAGCAAAGAAACCCTGACAAGGGGGACACAGGGACGAGAACAAGAGAGATGAGGAGAAAGACTATGCTTTATTAAGAGTCATTTGTCCTTTAACAAGCCTTGGTGCTGGACAGGTGATGAAGCATAGCATCACAAACACATATGATTACTGTCATCGTTGTTTACTGGCTTAGCTGCCTCCATCACCTCACTAGGGAAAACTTGTTTTGGGTTCCTCTACCACATCATTGCCTGGAGGTGTGCAGGGCTACTCTTGGTCACACAGTAATTAGGGATTTAATGACGCCAAATTCAGTGTCTGAATCAGTCCAATTTGTCTTCATAAAAAGTTACATTTTCAAATTAAAGTGCAACAATTATCCGCCATTTTACTTCTACAGCTTAAAGTCATTTTAATAAGATGCAAGAGAAAGTGCTTGAAAGACCTGATTTTTTTTTTTTTTTGTCCTTTACGGTACAGCAGAAATTACTGCAACACTGACCAATGCACAACGGGCATATTTAGTTGACAACAAATAGTAACCTTACTATTACTAAATTATCCAATGCCATTAGGTAATTAAACTAATACAGCCATTATGTTTAAAAAGTACTCTATAGATAATGTTGAACAGAATAACACTGCAATGACTTGCCATTAAATTTAACCAAAATGTGCTACCTTATACATTTTTTTCAATAGGTTATCTGTTGTGAATAAGTTTGCAGGTCTTCAGAGCATAACTTTACCAAATTAATCATGGAGGGTTTAGTTTCATAGTATTCCTAAACCTTGATTTGGTATCAAAATGTTTTCTAAAGAACAAACAAGTTTGGATTAATGATGGGCATTCTATTGGTGTCAAGGAGGAAAGACGAAGTTTTATGTTGTTTTGTTTCTATGTTGCCTATCCAGAGGAGACTCCAATATCTTATTAAGTTGTTGCTGCAGACATCTTAAAATTTCTAACTAGTATAAAAACATTAAGGAACAAGAAGTCTGTTAGCTTTTTATTCCAATTAAATATACCAGAATTT
This sequence comes from Poecilia formosa, assembly GCF_000485575.1. Taxonomy (NCBI): domain Eukaryota; kingdom Metazoa; phylum Chordata; class Actinopteri; order Cyprinodontiformes; family Poeciliidae; genus Poecilia; species Poecilia formosa. The sequence goes on along the minus strand of NW_006800024.1, from coordinate 176,110 downwards.
AAACATAAACAATAAGTAACTAAATTAACTTTAGACGTTGACTGGGTAGTAAATGCATATAAGCGTGCACAATTCTGACAAAAATGACGAGCATAGCTGTTATTGTAGATTTAAGACTAGTGGTGAGAAAAAGATTGGGAATGTCTGACATAACATATATTTATTTGATAACTCAGTTAATCAAGAATTTATTTCATAGAGTACTCCAAAAATATTTAGTAGCTGCATAAATAACTGATTACCAAATACGATACCCCACTATGCTCACTATCTGCAGAAAATTGGCATCCTCTAAATGTGCTTCAAAGGTATAACTGAAGGAAGAAATGCAATGTTATGCAACAAGTAGGCTGCTAAATGTGTATTAAAGAGGTGAAAATGAAAGAAAATGATAAATACATCCTCATGAGACCTACTTTATATAAATAAAATAATTAGACTTAACTCCCCTGTGGTTTTACAGTTTTATTTCAGTTTAAAGAATATAGTTATACATCCTTTTCTTTTATTAAGCTTCCTATTTACTATTTGTTTTCTATTTATCCAGATGTTTAATAAGTGCTGAGCTTTTCCCTTTGGGCAACAAGGTGCTTCACATCAAGGTGTGACGTGCAATCAGAGGTTATTTGCAACAAGTATCAGAGAGTATGAAAAAAAAATTACTGATCTTCTTTATCAAATGTACGTATTTATATACAACTGAGATGTAGTACTGAGGTAGGGAAGACTGTTTTAATTGGGCTGAGCGGTCTGAGCAGAGTCCCATCTGTGGTGAGGTAGGGACTTAATTATAAGCAAACATGGCTTCCTATTGATACTCCACAAAACCTCAGTGAGGAAGAGGGTTTAGAATAATCTCGATGCCCTGCGGGTCATCGCACACTGTAAACAACATGGATTTATCCAAAAACACAACAGACAAGAAGAACATAACAAGTTGTATGAAATCAATATGAGCCAAAGCAAGAATCAAAGGTAAATCAGGATAAATTGGACTTTTTGTTGTGTTCGTTCAAATTTGGTGAAGCTAGACAAGAACGTCCAGAGAGGATGGCGATAACAGGCTAATACCTAAAGGAAGAGGTTGAAAACCTACATCCAAACACAGCCAATTCAGCTCCTTATGACCTCACACAGTGGACAAAGGGAAAGATTTGAGAAATACTTTATGGTACATCTCATGAGCCTGTAAAACCATTTTAAAGCAGAAACAAAAATAAGTACTAAGCCAATGGATTGAAGGAGAAAATTCGACGTGTTAGCGTGTTGTTCGCCTCCAGTTGTGGTCCACAACATCTAAGGCTAGCAGCTTGGCTCATCTGTGATCCACGCTCCCAGGCATTTGCATTAATTGAGCTTGTAATTGAATAGTTGTCTTCATTAGTTCCAGTCCCCTGCTTCCGAGTCTCAGTTACGGATTACAGGAAAAGCATTTGTGGTAACATCTCCAAGTAAGCTTTTATGAGAGCATTCTAGCTCTTCTGTCTTTAACTTAGTGTTGTTACCAAACTGATAAAAAAAAAATACAATCAATTTTCTAACACATTAAGATGCTTTGATATAAGCCATTCTATAGAAGCTGTAGCTTTATGTTCAGTGCCCTGTTGGAAGGTGAAACTTCACTAAGTTTGAGTCATTTTTCTTTTCTTTTTTAAATTTTTTTTAAGGTTTTATTGGCTCTAGTGGTCTTTATTTAATTGCTAAATAAAGACTATTTAATATTGAATTGACAAGAAAGGGGGTAATGAGAGATGAGGGAAGACATGCGGCAAAGGTCACCAGGCTGGGAATCGTACCTGTGACATCCACATCGAGAACTAAGGTCTCCATATTCGGGTTGTGTTTAACCCACAAAGTTTGAGTCTTTTTTTAGCCAGAGAACCCTATTCCACATGCTCTGTGGTTCCTTGACAAGACTGCCAGGATGAGTAGAGAGCCATGTTTTGGTAACTTTGAACGGGTGCTATTTTATGGTGGGGGATGAAAGCTGCCGTATGTGACTTTGATAAATAGTATGTGTATTAAAACTGTCACAATGTCTTGATAGTATAAAGTGACAAATATTCTATGAAAAAAAAAATCAACCAACTGCAGAAACACACAGCTTGGTCAGAAACAACCAATCAGAGCCAGAAGGAGGGTCTTGGTGTTGTCAATAATGCTCATGTACAGATAACACACCCTCCCCCTTGCTCTCAGCTAGTTTCCCACACCTGAGCATACCAAAAGTATTTACTAATAAACCTCTGAGATCACATACATATAGGTGGTATTTACATACTCATTAGGTTACTTCTGAGAGTAATTTATTTTTTATTTTACTGTAATTTTGTTTAGAAGTGTTATTTAGAAAGTATGTATGGCATACTTTTACATTTGGGCTTTCAAAAAATTTTATTTTCCTTCTACTTCACAGATATGCTCTACTTCATGTCAATCTGCCACATAAATTATATTGTGTCCAAATAAAATACATTGAGAATTGCAAAAAAAAAAGAAAATGTAAAAAATAAATAAGTAAAAATCAAACAATGTGAATATTTTTCAAAGCACCTTCCAAGACACAGGGCCTGCATAATGAAGCAACTTGTGCAAAGGAAACAATCAATTGAAGAAATGATGGCTCTGACAAAAAGCCATTATCAGCACAAAAGCTCTAAACGTTAATGCAGACATAAAGTTGTAGAAAAAGCAGTATTAAGGTATACCAGACTTATAGCAAAACCATAGGCCAAACTATGCACTGTCTGACTGAAAGGGAAAAATAGTTACACAAATAAACAGCATGCACAGAGACATGCCCGACATCTGTACAATGGTGTGCTTGAAGTTATGCAGCATGGCTGAAAAGATAAAGGCAAATTAAAGGAAAGGTCTCTGACCCTCTCTGATCTAAGCTCTAAATGCTTTGCAATTTCTCACAGAAGAAGGAAATCCTCCTTCACAAATAAAGGACTGTGTCTGACCTCCTCCAAGAGCACAGTAAGTTTAAAAGAGGTTGGCAAAAAAAAAAAACACTCAAAAAAGGGGAAATGGTAATTTGACTTTCCAGCAGACATTCGTAACCCCTTTATGGTGCATTTTAATAAATCTTTAGTAATTTGCATGTCTTCAGCTCAGCCAATTATTACGGCATGCGTCAGATTGATGCAACATCAACAAAAAAGTCAGGCACTGTCAAATCCAGAAGACAAAATGGAAACAGAAAAACAAGGCAAGCAACATAAGTAGAACCGCTCTCTAAAAGGGATTTTAGGACATTTTATCCCTTCGTTCAAAGTATAAATTGATCATAATTATCTTTTAGTGCTCTTGGATTTGTAACAAAATCAAAAGCTCCCCTTTATAACTTAAAAATATGAATTACTTAAAAGTGTGCCAAAGGTTATCTTCAGATATCAGTTTGTGTCGGTCTTGGAGAACCAAGGCACACTTTGGAAACAGTCCACAGTCCGCCATAGACAAATAACGTATGTCTTCCTTGGTGCAGCACCACCTTTCTCATCTCACCAAAAATGAATTTATCAATTTCCTAGTCCCTAACAGTTTCACAAACTGAAAGTGACTGTGGCACCCTGTAACAAACAATGCTGAAAGCTTCAAAATTGATGTTATATGAATATTCAACATGAGAGCACCAGAAACTGATTTTCTCATTTTCACCTTCCAGCCTTTCCACCATTACAGCTTTTTCTCTAACTGCATAATTAATGTGTGAAAAGTAAAGTGTGAATTTGTTTGTGTTGTAATATAAAGAATGGTGGAAAAGTATAAAAAGAATACAATGCAATGTTTTTGTACTCTTGAGAAAAGTTGTTCACATGTGGTAAATAAAGTTAGACAAGTTTTTATTGTTTTAAGCTGTATGACTGCTGTACATAGAGTTTCGCAATAAGGAACTGTATAGTTAAATTATAGAGTTCCTTTTCGTGTACTTCTTTTAAAACTTTGAATTTCAGAGCCTCCTCTACTGCTTTTAAAGACAATAATGATAGCAAAACTGTTGAACATGAAATACACCTCTGGCTGTTTACCGACAGATTTCTTAGAAGCCTTCTTTATTTTAGATTTGGAATCAGGAACTTTCTAGGTGTCGATCATGTCTGGCCCTGGTTGAATTTTCACAGCAGGTAATAACCGATAGAATATACAAATTAATGTACATCTATATTCTTATTCCAACAGAATTTCTACTTCTCATATTACAGAAATAAATCAAAACTTACATCCTGAATGTTTGGTAAAGCCCTGTTAGCTTAAAGCCAAACATTGTCTTTATCTCCTGTTTGTCAGGCTAAGCATGGATATTGGAGTATAGGCTCAGCAACAGACAGCCCCCACACACAGACATACACACTGTGTCCACCCACCAACATTACCTCCTCAGCTTGTTAATGGGGACAGCTAGCACACAAATGCCCTTGCGGAAGAGAAAAATATCCAACCGTTTGCTCAGAGTTGTTCCTCTGACATCAATCGTTGATCCGGCAATTTTTTCCACCTTTAAGGGGTTATTCGGCCCAGACACTGATGTGCTTTTAAAATGCATGTGTGCCATTTGCCTCCAAGTACACAATTGGGGGATACACACATAGGAGTGAAGAGAATGACTTGTGGTGGTAAAAGGTTTTGCAAGGTGCCGAGATACCCTTAGGTATAGATTTACTGGCCTGGAATCATGTGTCAAGATTTGATGTATTCAGAAGTTTTGCAGAAATTAATCTAGACAAAAAAGCAATTGTGATTCTATCAAATATGTGAGTTTGTGTGTTGATGTGGAAGGAGTTAGTATTCTGAGGGCAAGTCAGGGGGCCGGCAGGTAAGTAGGAGACAGAGGAGAGTAATCAGGTTGTCCGTAGCCCGGCGGCACAGAAACATGCACAGACACACACACACACACAGACCTCGAGTCGTTCATTTTCCTAATGATCTACAGAGCAGCACGAAGCAGGCAGAGCGGCTTTGTTGACTGGGAGACCTCCGCCTTAACCCTCACTGAGAGCAGCATTACTAATGATACCGTCAGTCTTTCTCTGACGGGCACGTTGGACAAAATAAAAATCTTCACATGCTTCAACCCATATCTCTACTTTGACAATTAATTTAAAGGTATCTCTTTGAAATACACTTGTTTTATTTGCAAGGATATCCGACATCAGAAATAAATTTGCACCATATTATCAAATTGCCTTGCTAAAACTGCTAAGATATTTACAAAGATCAGAAAACAGCTCATACAGAATATCCTCTATGACCGCCATCAGACCTACTGAAAGTTCTGTAAATATCTCTGTTAGGAGTAGGACTTAAAAAAATAAATAAATGAAACCACTCACCCACCCAACGTTTAGGCAAATATCAGGACGGCCGTGGAGGCAAGGTGGCCCTGGGTGGCCATTAGGATGCAGTGTGCAGCGTTTCCATGCAGACACCATCTCCACATGGAAAGGTCACCTCCCTCCCTTCGCGGGTAAATACACAGACATATACAAATGTGGTTGCGTGCTAAAATGGCTCACCTTAAAAAGGCATTAGACTCTCTTTCCACTGAACTTTACATCTCCCCCTAACATTATCTTAACCAATGGCATTTCCACCTCCCCCTAAGTAGTGCACTGTTTCTAAACTACTATGCACCTATAAAAATCTAGGATGTATTTTTCTTTTGAAAAGGATCAAGCTCAATAACTGCTGATTTTATGATCAAACCGCCGTGTGTCAAAATAGTTAGTGATGTGAGTGAAAAATATGAATGGCATGCGTTTCTTATTCTACAAATTAATAGTAACAGATCTACTTTTATATTGTAGTTAGAAAATTTGACCTTTTTTTGTGACAAATGGTCTACGTACTATTTTAAACCTAAGAACACAAAGCGAGCTAACCTGTCCGTTGTTGTCATCATGAAGCTGCAGAGCAACGGGGAGTGACGCTGACTGACCAGCAGTTCATTCTGTTCGACTTGAGATGTGACTCAATCCTGCTCAGTGCACTTTTCTCCCCTTTTGAGTCTTTTGCGCTTTAGGTGCACTGTAAGGCCCTTAGCACCCAACCTGCCAACTAGGCCCTGCAAGCCTCTCTGCTGTCATATTACATCTAACCAAGAGACTAACCCGTGCTGTCAGCACCCTGCGTCTACTACCAGCACACCTGAGCAGGGCCCCACCTTCCACTGCAGCCCCCAGCATTGCCAGGCCACCAGTTAACTCAGTCTGCTGTGCAGAGGTGGAAAGGGAGTCGGGTACTTCTGTAGGAATTCTTAACTTAAAAAATGGGGAGAGAAAGGGAAAAAGAAAGAATTTACTTCTTTTTCTCTTCCGCTCTCCGGTGCCGGTAAAAAAGTTTCGGTTTACTCATCATCGGCATGAATGCAGTAATTCCCGGTCTCTGATCATGTGTTTGTTCATTATTTTACAAGCAACATCAGTTTATTTCAAAAAACTAGAACAGACTGCAAAGGTTTGTATTGAATTTGGATTTTCTTAGTCCAGGAACAGAATATAAGAACAATCTATACATTTTAAACACAGTTTAGAGCAGGTCATTTCTTCATGCTATTGTGTTTTACTCATTTCAAAACCAGTTTTGATGCATCTTAGGGACCATTGCCCAGTTGGAGTACTCCAATGTGTTCAAATCTGACCCAAACTATCATCATCAGATTATCTGGATACTGGAGCGGGCCAAGAGTCCAACATTTCACTGACCTCAACCAAATTTAAAATATTTAAATTATGCTTAACAGTCAGTCTAGTACCAGAAAATTATCCTTTTTTATAACCTATGACCTCGAAGGTTTGCAGAGGCACCAGTAAACTAACCAATTAAAACAAACCAAATGTCTGATAAATAAAATGATATGAGATTGAATAAAGTCAGAATGTTTTTGATTGCTATGCAAAAAGTGTGTGGTTTCTCTGTAAATTGCTCAGGGACACTGAATCTAGTATTAGACGGAACGTTTACATTTATTTGAATATTTTTAGATTATGGAAAATCCATAATAAATTCCAACTTCTGCAATTTGATTCTTCTATTTTAAAATTATGAGTTGTTTTTTATATCATTTCACACTAAAAAATAAACATATGTATAATTAAAGAATAAAAATTTATATGACATATTCATACCTGTGATGCTTCTATATACATTTTTCATCAGAAATATTCGTCTCTCACAATTTATTTTGCTTTTCTTGTATCTTGTATATATTCTTGTACAGATGTGTAGTACAAATTCTAATCTTAAACAGTTTCGAGTAACATACATTTTATCCTTCCTTTTGGCCAAAGTTGGTGGGGGTTTTTTTCTTCATCTCAGCCATCTTTCACTTTTAAGGAAGTTGTTGTCATCTTCAAAATCCCCTTTCAGTGTGTTTTTATCTTTTTACCCATTCTCTGTCCCTCCTTTTGTCTATTTTTGCCAATTTTCCATTTTTCCCCCCTTTTGTTGTCTCTACTCTACTAACTCTCCTCGTCCCAAGGGATGGCCTTTTACCTCTGGCACCAGATCCCAGAGGATGGATAGGAAAGAGGTCTTCCACCACTATGTTAGCTGCTCTGCAGTTAGCTTCATGAGCAATCCCGAGTCTTGTTCCTTTGGCACTTTCTCCCAAAGGAAATTCCCACCAGAGACAATGGGCAGCTTATCAGGGTAAACAACAGCCTCCTCTATGCCATCCTGCCACAAAGGCACAAAAAAAGAGCAAAAATGGTGAAATACAGCACAGTAGCAGAAAATAAAAGCAACAATGCACAAAGCAGAGTCAGAAGCATCCCATTCTGCGCTTTTAGACATTTAGAATCAATAGCAACACAATCACACTCACAATATGTAATTGTGGCTCCAGCTGCCTCTTTGATTTAGTCAAACAATTGCTTTAGTTTCTGGGAAAAATCAATAAGAACTAATTTTCAGTATCACCAAAAGAAAGAAAAAAGAAGTCTCATCAAGAAAATGCTATGAATTATGCCACCATTCGAACCCAAGTGCAGTGAAAAACGTGAGCCCATCTGATGTCGTGATTATGTCAAATCGTTTAAGAGAGGAGGCTGATGTAAAAGGATGGTTTGGTCCTGAAATTCATATCCACTTACTGCCAGAGCAGGCCCGTATACCTCTTCAAGTAATGGCTGTTTACAAGATAAAAGAAGAGGAAAAATAGCCACTTTTCCCTGCTCAGACATGAAATCCTCTTATGAAATTAGGTTGATAAAAGGGCCTTGTGACGTCGGCCATTTTTCCCCATGTCAAGAAAACCTTGCGTGTGAGCATTATTAATGGCATCCTTGTGGCATGTCATTTTTCTACATCTCCAATGCATTTCTAACAACAGAAGAGGATCAGTGAGCTGGCTGGTCGCTTTGTCAGAGCAAACGGCAGATTCACCAAGCAGCGCTGTCAACTTTCCTAAAGCAGGTACTGTACAACAGCTAGCCACAGAATCCTGTTTTCCTTGCTCACAGGAGCCAGGGGTTAATTTTTTGTTGGTTACTGGTAGCCCTCGGAGGGGGTAGGGTGGAAAAATGAATCTGGGCTGAAACAAATAGCAGCGTCGGGAGATACGTGTGGCCTTCAGTTAAACAGAGCCATAAATCAGGAGAGTGACACGAGCCAGAGAGGGAGGGAGACAGAAGGCAGAGGGAACCAAAAGTGAGACAACAACTGCATATCATTAGCAATGTTTAGCCCCAACAACCAATAAGCTTAGTTTCTGAATGATTTTCAGATTTCCTTAGTACTTTATATTTTAGCATTTCTCAATCACGTAATATTAGTTTATGTTTTAATTTCTTTAGATCTAATACAAATTTGGTATCTCCTAACTGATACTTATACACTGAAACTCATTCTCTATTAGGTGGGAGGTGCATCTCGACAAGTTAATTAAAAAGTTATTTTATTTTAGAATTTCAATTCAAAATGAAACTCATGTTATAGATGTTGTATTTCAAACATATTTATATAATTTTGAATTTTGTGTCACAATAATGAAAACCCAAACTTACAAACAATATACATACAATGGAAAAAATGTATCCTAATTAGGGAAATTTTATATTATGTTAATAATGTGCCCTACACAACCATAAGTGAAGCTGCAGTTATCCCCGTTTGTGTACATTTTTCAACCAACCCTTTTCCTTCCACTTAGCTTTCCACTAATTTCCAAAGTTAGCTGTAAGCCATAATTATCAAAGTGAAAATATAATGCATTAATACAAATTGATGTATTACATAGATTAATTTGTATTACAATTCATCTATGTAATACTAAACATATGTTTTTAAATTTAATTACTCCAATAAATCAGCTTTAAAATACACTTTAAAAAACCATTTCCTGTTTACCAACACAATGAGTGACTAAGAATCCCAAATATGGTATAAAAAAAAAAGAAAAGGAAAAAAAAAACAGTATCCACAAATCAAGTAACATTTTTACAGCTTACAAAAAGTTTGATAAAAAATCTTTATTCATTGTGGAATAATCCCGTCCAGGTTTGACTGTCCATTTGTTGCCATTTTTACCATATTTCTTTCTTTCTAAATTGGTTCTAATCCCAAAAGAAAAGGTTTACTTTTTGTTTTAATGTACATAAATAAGGTTTCATAATCCCAAACTGTGTCGTTGTAAAAATATGTTTTATCTACAGATGATCAAATGCTTACTAAATTCATACACCAAGTGGATACAGAACATGCTAACTTCAGCTTTGTGCACAACAAGAAAAGTTTTACAGAGCTTGCAAAATGTTTATCTGTCATTCTATTCTTTTTTTTTTCTTTTTTTTCATCTTGAGTGATTTTGTAATCGGCCAGTACAACAATAGACTTTTGGTTAACTATGTCAACAAAGAAGGACAAACTTCAAGAACTACTTCATTTCTTACTCCAATATAAGAATCTCTAACATAGATACAACAAAGTGTCGAGTTTAAAGCGCTCACCGTTACATCGAATAATAGCTTACTTGACTGCGTAATATGCAATTTGATATTATTTTAAATTAATGTGTCTGCAATATTTGTCAGCTTGAGCATCTTCCTTCCATCTCCACACACACAACAATTAACAAGCTTCTGCAGAGCCTTAAAGCAGAAGGGGGTGAACATGCATGTGGATTATTGTGAGCATCTTCTCGCAATGATGCTTTTAATGAAGTCCTGTGAGTTTCAACCTGCATGTGAGAAAGGCCCACACCATGTAGTGCTCCAGTGCACTCGGCCACAAGGTGTGCCAAATTGCAAATGCAATCCAAGTCCATCTGTGAGCCCAGGTAGGGGCAGAATCTAGGAGATAACTTATGCACGGCGGTGCGTGTTCCAGCAGCGACCCGCCCTGTGTCCCTCATTTTGTCCTGACTTGTGAGGGATTACCGCAGTGTGGGCTTGTGCTGAGCTGCCAAATAGGAAGGGATAAGAGGAGGAGAGGAAGCTATACCAGGCTAAGCGTTTTTGTGTTTTACATACAGGTCAAGTCTTCAGGAAACCTGTAGCAGTTTGATTGGATCTTGGTGAGGGAAGCATTCATGTCGCTGATATATTGCTATTAAAATCGGAAAAAATAAGGTAAATAAAAGGTTTATAGGAGTAACATTGCCAATCTTTTTTAGGTAAAGCTGGAAAAAAAAATTCAAACGGGATAGTCGCAGGTATTCCAACGTATGCCTAATGGTGCTTTTTCGACAACAGCCCAACAGTGAAAAAGGAGATTTAGTATCTTTGTGTGATACAGCAAGGCATGCAATTGCCTGCTGGGTTTCCACCGTTTAGGCACAAAGTATGTGCAAATTATTTCATTCACCTGTCACCAAAGAACAGCGGATGCCTGGCACTTTCGTAGAAAATTAAATTAAGCGCTCAGAAAATGTTAGAGGAAAACTTGGAGGATATAGAATGGATTTATGCCTTTAAATCTGATGGAGCTTGATACTAATGCGGTATAAATCCTTGCCTTTCATTACAGTATTATATGAAATGCATTGGAATGGAGCGATGGATCCTATTTGACATTCCGTTACCGGAGCAGTTGTGCACAGCTTCACACTTAAGCCCTTTAAAGCTAATACATAAATGTAACAACACATATAGCAGCTGCGCTGAACAGCAAGGGTTTTTTTTTGTGTGTGTTTCTTTCTTCTGACCAAATCAGCAAATATATGAAATAAAAAATATTTTCATAAAGGCTTTAATTACTCAGACACCAAATAATATTTTGTCTCTAAATAAAACAGCACTCCTGATCGGTTCAGATGTTATTCTTACATTAAAAATAAAATTTTTGATGCTCCTTTTTCAAACTGCCGTGCATAAAAATCTTATGTGAAATCAAGATCAGGTTTTTTTTATCTTCTGATAAAATCAAATCATCAATATTTGACATATTTTATGGATTTGGTTAAAGCACCTCAAATATTAAATATTGTTGACAATATGAGTACAGAGAACATTTTTAATTCATGATTTATTTGTCATTGCTCTTGTAAAACTTGTGAAAATTGATTTTTTTTCCAGAAAATAAAGTAAAACTAGAAATATTTTTGAACACATTAAAGTTTTGGGGGGTTTTTCCCATGGATATATAATTTTACATAGTTTTTTTTTTTGGATTAACAACATGAACCTAACCAAATATGTCTGTACATGCAAAAGAAAAAACACAAATGAGTAGATAAATTAGAGAATCTGTAGTTAAGCAAGTATTTCAAAACATGGGGAAAAAAGCTAAAAAAGGTATTGAATATGAGAAATCTTCTGAAATAAGTATTTAAAAACAATCCTAGTTGTTTTCAGGGCCATTTAATGTGAAATTGTTTAGTAATACGAAATAATAAAGGAAACAAAGAGTTCTTACAAAACCTTTGCAACCTAATTGTTTAAAAATACTGACAACATCGGTAGAAGATGTATTTGTAAAAGTCTGATTGTTTAAGTGAGTCCTACTGGGTTCATATTCCAGAAACAGAAAAAAACAAACATTATTTCCCCTTAAAACAGCCAAAACCTTCTTATCTTAATAGATTTCCTAAAGCCAAAGAACTTCAGAAATACCTGAAATTATTGAGTCTTCAGTTCTCTTATAAAGACAAATACTGTACTAATAACTAATTGTCCTCAGTATATGGAAGCGCATTGCTGATGAGACAGCCTAGTTAAGCTTGTTTAAATGAAGTGCTGGGAGAGTATAATCTCAGATGAGACCAACATTTAGGTCTTTGAAATTATTGCACTCATCATGTTTGGAAAAGAAAAGGCAATTGCACATTGCCCCAAAGGTTTAGAAGCATTAACATTATGGTGTGCTGGTATTTTATAGTACAGGAAGATTTTATATAATTGTAAGGAAGGATGAATGAAGCAATGATCCCAAACCCAATTTCAGTGATCTACAAATTGGTGTCAGTGAAAGAAAACCAAGCCACTTAAAATTCCCAGTTAATAACTTAACTTGAATCCAGTAGAAAACTTGTGGACAGAACTGAAGGTCTGTATGCTCAGAACATGTCAAAAGAACCTTCAACTTTTGAAGAACCGGTAAAAAAATCACACCGGAGATTTGTTTGGCATTTTTTTTTTTTTGGTCCCCCCCAAAAAAAAAGGTTTTGAAATTGTCTACAAAATCTTTGGCCTGAAAATGTAATACATTCAACTAATTATGCTTGGTATACATCCCACTTTAATGCACAAAACCTATTAGCTACTAAAATTTAAATTACCAAAATAAAAAAAAAGTATAAATACTACAACTAGCAAAATAAATAAGTTTCTAACATTAAAAAGACAAGAAACTATTTTGTATATCTCATGTATCCAATGAGTCTGGCTGATATCATTAGGCCATGCTGGTCTGCCTTTTTCTGCAGGTGGTGGGCACAAGATGGGGTCCGTTTTGTCCCAAGTTGTTTGGTGTGTGCGTGTGTGTGTGCGTGCGTGTGTGTGCGTGTGTAGAGTGGTGGAAGCAGGGGGCGCAGATGCATTGTGCCCTATGGGGTGGCTGCGGCGGCAGCACGTATGGGCTCATTGTGCTGCGATTATGTAGGATGAGCACGCCGCCTGCTAATCCGCCTGTGGGAGGGTGCATGCCTGTGAATTATTGCACTTTGGGAGAGGAAAAAAAATAAAACAAGGAAGAGAGAGAGAGAGAAACTGAAAGAGAGGGAAAGAGAGGCACGGAAAAACGAAGAAGAAGAGGAGGAGGAGCGAGAGATGGAAAGAGAGAGAAAGAGAGAGAAAGAGAGAGAGAAAAGCCCCCTTGGCTGTGATTATGAAATGGTCTGTCACAGATTAAGGCTACAGGGATGCAGGCAGAGATGAGCCAGAGCCTCCCACAGACACACTGGCTAGTCAGGATGCATCACTGAGCCTACCTGAGGTTATACACGCCTCGCATCCATCGATGGTTGCATGGCGCACTCACACATTCGGTGGGGGAGACGGTGGAGGGAAAGGGAAATAAGAGGGAGGGAGAGATTGAGAACGAGAGGAGAAAGCGTGAAAACAAACATGCTCTAAATAGGCTTGCAATTGAGAGAGAAGAGAGAAAAAAGAAAAAAAAAAGACTATAAGAGAACTGGGCCCAAGGAAAAACACAAGAAAATAAAGGAAAAGAGGGAGTTTGGGAAGGTTGGCAGCCACAAAAGACAGTGACTAAAATAAGACCTGTGTGGTTATTGTCTATTTGCGGGAGAGCTTTGCTTATAAAAAGCCCACACTGCTAATCTTTCTCCTGTTCAAGAAAACTGCATATTCTTTATTAATTTTTCCTAATGTCTTCAGGGAAGCTAATACTCCGTGTTCTCAAAAAGACGCGTCTTCTGCTCATCTGTTTAATTATGCACTGCATGTTTATCCTAAGTATCTATAATTTTCACACCTGAGAGGCTTTGGGAATGTGCAGTCTCCTAAGACTGGTCAGAAATAGTCAGCCCTTCACTTACTGATTGACAGCTACAGCCTGCACAGTTCTGTTCAATCACACGGTCCACTGTCAGGTTGATTTTTTCCCCCGCTGCTTCAAGTGAGAAAGAAAATGAATGGCTAAAGTTTGTTATAGCAAAAACATCTGTGTTTGATTGGCAGACTGTCTGTCTTTCTCAGGTCAGACCAAGTCAATCAGCTTAATTAGACCAATGGTATTTCCAGGTTTTGTCTCTACAATACTAAGATTTGTAGGCGAGGATTTAAGTGTCAGCAGTTGGCTCAAATAATTATTTGGCCTTGCAGGTTCGTGACATCGTAAATTGGAGAGAAGATGTACGTTTAAAAGGAACTGGTAAGAGTTTGAAAGTGTAGTTAAGTGTCCCCTTTTTTTTAATAAATACAACTTATTGAGTAAGGGAATGCAATATTTTATGACTCTGCTTTCTCTTCTTGATATTGCAATATGATTTTAGAGTTAACGTACTTCGTAACTTGTACTATACGTTAGACTTCAAAAAACTCAGAAAATTACTGGGCTATACATTAATAGATTTTAACTATTTCTAAGCAGTGGCTTTTAATTGTTTTTTTTTGTTTGTTTGTTTTGTTTTGTTTAACAAATGAAACTCCTCCACCTTATCTGTGGATGCCCTTCTAGAAATAAACTGAATGTCTTTATGTTACCAATATTTGGAGCAATTATTAGATTTTTCCTCTTTGAGCTTCTTAAATATTTTTTTATATATATTATAAGGATGTGTTCATTCTAAAAAGAAATGCTTAAAAGGATTCCGTATTTAAAAGTAAAAAATAAGACAATACTGCAGCCAACCTGCTGGATATATACATACTACTTCTTACCCATCAGACCACATTAAATGAGCGGGGATAACCCTTTTTAAGTGCTGAGTTATTACAACATCTTAGCTTGACATGCCTGTGACAACTCAAGCTGATGCTAGATAATTGCTCTCATGCTCGCCATTTAATGAACATAATTACAATGTTTCTTCTGTGTTCACAATGTGATTAATTGTTATAACATTTTCTTTGTTGTGTTGCGACAAATTACCCTCTCATACCACCACTGCCATTTTCACATCAGGCAATCATAAAGCATGCAAGAAGGCACTCATAAAGACAGCTTAAAGCCACTTGAGAGACACGTTGGGATTACTGGAAGGCGGAGGAAGTTAAGGACTTGCCAGTCAGTCAATTACGATCACCAGGGAAAGATTTCTGAAGCCAACATTTCAAGTGGATGGAAGAGGAGTGGGATCTCATGAGTGTTGAAAAGTTGTTTTCTTTAAGTGCACTTGGAGACAATGCCAAAGTGAGAGTCCAAATAACTGCAGATGTTTCATAAATCCTGGTTGTGCACATCCTGTATCTTGTTTTTTGGGGCAATTAGCTTGGCTATATTTCACAGACAACCTAATTGAGACGCTGTCACCCACTTAAGCGAGGCTTGTCTTAAGAGCATTTGCTTAATAAGCCATGGCCTAATGCAATAAGGTGCCTATTCCCAATCAGCCATGACAAAGTCTAATTTATGCCAGGCCAAATGAGCAAGAGGAGAGAGTCACGGGACTGAGTAATGATTGTCACCACCGGAAAGGATGATTAAAAAAAAGAATGAGTCTGAAGCAAGGAAACCTGTCCTACCTAAAAACAGTTATTATTCCAGTGTAAGAATAATAAGAAGCAAGTTCAGTTTGGCCTCCTGTTGAGAGGGGTTCCTTTCCTGGCTTTGCACCCACATGCACATATAATCATGTATTTTAACGCACAAGCACAGTTTCATGTTCACACACAGTGTACAGTACACACAACCCGCAGCGCTTCTGCGTGATTGATTCAGCAGAGCATCAGATCGCTCACTGTGACAAATAGCTGGCTGACAGCCGAACACAAAAAAAGCCCACACCCTAACACCTAACCTGTGAGGAGGACTGGGGGGCAACGGAGGGGGCTGACCTAGCAGCAGGCCGCCACAGCTGTCTCCATCAGACCACCTATTCGCTCTCACCTCTTTCTGCCTCTGTCTGAATCAGTTATTCTTCCGCACTTCGTCCCTTCTGACTCATTTTAAGGTTGTCTTTCTTACTTTCTAGCTTCTTTTTTTTTCTCAACTCCCCCCCCCCTTGCTCTTTTCTTCTTCTGCGTCCTCATCAGTATCTCTGTACGGTATTCCGTCCCTCCCACCTTCTCTCTTTTCCTTTGCGAGGAGTGATAGATTCCCCCTCAGTTCATTTATCCTGGAAGCGGAGGAGACGGCAGTGTGATGTGATCCATCTCGCCGGCGATGGAGGGAGCGCGGCGTCCCTGATCACAGGCCCTATCAATCTCACTCATAGGGGCCGGATCAGCGCTGCTGTCAGACAGCAGACACATACAGACCGTTTGAATGGCGAGGACTTCCTACTGTACCTTGTGCACTCACGCTCAGCTGGGATATAACTGCAGCTTAGGCAAAAGATGGTGCCATTTCTGAGCTCCAGAGAAAGAAACACTTAAGTTTTACCCACCCAGCGACATTTGGATGACTGTAATAAAAAGTGAAAAAAAAAAAAGCTAAATGCATTACAATAATTTGCTGGAAAAGCAGAAACAGTGCTGTGAAAGTAACTTGTACGTGAAATCTTTCCTGTGTTTTTTGTCTTGTTGTAGTTGCCATCAAGATTTTTAGTTGCAGTTTCTACTACAACTAAAGATTTACAGTTTATTTTAGATGCTCTGAAGAAAAAAGAAATTGACTGGTGATTACATTTCGCTGAATTCATGGTTGACCTACTCTGAGACAAGATCAACAAGTGAAAAGCTAAAAATCTGCTCTTGTCCCAGTCAGCAAAGAAGTCACAACTCCAGCATTCGGTGTGGAAGCTGTTATAGTCACTTTAGCGACCTATCGCAGGAAAGTCGCAGGAAAAGACAACAATATAAGAAGATTCTAGTAATTCCAGTAAGGAAGCCATTCCTTACATGTCTTCCTTACAAAGACATGTTGCCAATGTTGGAACCAGGAACCAGATTTATCTTTTTATATACGAAAAGGTGTGGAAATTAGTTAACATCTAAAGACGGTGAGCATCTGGCTATCAATGTACTGGGTGCAAAATTTGTAATGAAAAAATTAGTTTGATAAACAAATCTAATCGTATATTTTTTGCATATAAAAATGGTAATGAGAATGTTTTAAAAAGCTGAATAAAAAATGGCTTGAACTGGGCCTGCTATCACCTGTAATGCCAACTGCACTAACTGTGGTGGTAAAAGATGCTAAAGATGATGTGAAATGTCAACTCTGTAATATTTTTGTCTTTGATTTGAAACTTTATTGAAATTCTGTTTCATTGCAGATTCCTGTGACATTGACTGCTCTCCTACCAATGTCTAGTCCTTATATTAATAAGTAATGTTTGATCACAACATTAAGCTACTTAAGGCTAATTTATTCTTAAAATATTTCACCATCAACACATGATATGAAACTACAGCTTTTCTTTCTCCCTAATATTTCATTTTTCGCAGTTGTTAATTATTTTGAAACATGTGATCTTTCACATTTTAGGGTGCAAGAAAACTGTGAGTTATGATTTCTCTTGTAAAGAAATTAAATCCAATGTGCTGTTGTCAATGTCTACTTCTCATAACCTGGAGAATTTTACTGTATTTACTTGAAAATATATAATTAAATCAAATGTTATTTGAAATTCATAAAGTTCAAACAGTTCCTGTTTTAATTCTTGTATAACACTTGGATTTGTCTGAGCTGTGAACAATATTGACAAGACGGCTGCCCTCTGAGTAGCAACAATTCAACACATCAGGCCACAATTTCCAATATATTTGCCATATGCTGTATCAAAACACATCAAACTCTCTTTGACACTCAAATACACAAAAATCACCCTCGCCCCATGACATAAACCACCCTTTACACACACACCCCTTTACACACTCTGACACCCCTCAAAAAACACTTCCCTACTGACGTGTAACACTCTCATGCACTCATCCACAGACACTTCATAACCTGACATGCATCACCCTGACACGGACACGCATGCACACATGCACACACATCAAAATCAGTGGGCTGTAAAGTGCTGTCCCTATCCACCCCAGACGGCGTCGACCAATCAAATTAGGCCTGATCAAAACATGCCATTCAAAGCCAGGGCTTGAGGGCTAGGAAAGGGAGTCTGATGGGGGGCGGGGGTGGTCGGCGTTCAGGGGAGCGCAGCCGATGTGCTGACCTTGAGAGCAATTAGCATGACCAGAGAGAGTGAGAGACAGTGACTTTGAAAGAGAGAAAGAAAGAGAGGAGGTGTGGGAGGGTGTGCAGAATATGGAAAAAGGTGATGCAAAAGCAACCCCCTCTTCACTAGACCTGCAAATAGGGGATGGAGTCCTCTGAGGACCCACACAAGACGCTGATCTCACAAACCCCCCTTCACCTCCTCCATGGATTCTACACTCTTCCTCTTGCACAGTTCTCCAATGTACGCCTTCATATTTATTTCCGCCTTTAACATTCTTTACTTCATCCCATTTATATAAACAACATGCAATTTTAAAGTGACAACAAATGTCTACATGTCATCTAGACCTCAGTGCATTAGAAAAATGCATTGGCATATGCAGTTTACAAACCTGCAAAAAAGTCTTGAATTAGCCCCCATTCCTTTGTGTTTTTCTTATAGTGAGCCAGGCTTCTTCGTAATGTCTTCAGTTGGTCTTATGAAATATTGTTTCTCGCTTCCCAAAGGATTGTCACAGTTTTTCATTAGACTGCTTATTTGTTTTTTCAGTCTAATACCTGAAAAATTTCAAATTTTAATGTGGCTTTTTTTCAGAGTAATACTTGTGTTAGTTTTTGTTAGTTAATATCAATCTTATCCTTTATTTTCACTGGCCTGGCTTTCAGATACTGCGACTCTGCTGCAAAGAGTTTTTAGACTTGAAGTAACTACATAATTTGTTTTCTCCACTTCTCCACTATCGTCTTTAAAACAGTGTGCGCTGTCATCGGGCACAAAACCTTAACAGAAAATGAGCTAATGTCCAAAGAAAACATTGAAATATCCTGATAAAACTTGGGTAAATATTTATCAAGACCACCCAAAAAAATATAAGTTTCAAAAACATAAGTAAACATTGCTTGAAAACTATTGGTCTTTACAGTAAATGTTTATTGCTTTTCACATTTCAATAAAAATATTTGCCATTGAATCAATATCCTAATTTGTACTACACACAACACTAAGCAGAGATCTCATTTCTAGCAAAACACTTCTGTCTTCATTCAAAGCCATAGCATTTGCTAGCATTTGCCAAGAGTGTTTACACAACTATGTATTCCTCCAGCGTAGCAACTGCACTCCTGACACTCCACCCGATTCCCTCCAGCGCTCTCCCGTCTACCTGGGAATCTAATTTCAATTGACTGCTAGACAGAAGAGGCTTGAGGTTAGAACCATACAGTAAAAGGCCTGGGCAGGGCTGCCTAAGAGGGGTGCACGGGTTCAAATTGTTTTCTATAAGTCACCTCTACGGGGGATTTGTGTTTATCCCTGGCCATTGATTTGTTGCCGGGGTCCAAGACTTGGGAGAGAAGGGGAAGTAAGGTGGACGAAACATAGGAATCAGAGAATGGGTTTTAATCCTGCTTCTCCTTGGGTTCCAAGAGCAAAACTTTAAATCTAAACTTCAAAACAGTCAAAAATAATTACTATTTGTCAGCCTTAAATTTATTTACATGCTTAATATCTGTCTGCAAGTGCAACTTTGACAATCAACTTGTAACATTTAGGTTGGTGTCCGATTTGAAGGTCATGATTCTGTGCCAAAGAGCCAATTTCTTTTACTTTTTTAAGGAGCACTTACTGCATTCGATGATCAAGTTAAAAATCTTACAAATTTAGAGCAATCAGATTTTTTCTTTACACTGTGGGCTGACGTCCTTCATGTTTAAAATGTCTCTCTGCTTGAACACGGCTGAAGCAATTAGCTCCTCAGCGTGATATAAAGTTTTTTAAGGAGCTTGTTATACCACATTTCCACTGAGAGGTACTGAGTGGATCGGTGCTGTATTTTGTCTGTTTCCTTTGTAAAAGTGACACATACAACTGACATGTACCGCACCATTCCTGGGCCGCCTTTAGTTGTAGGTCCACAGATCAATGGTACGGTTAGGACGGAGCTACTGGAATCATACAAAGCAGTCCATCTATTGATGAGCATACGAGTGCGTCACATCTGTCGCCAAATTACTGTGACACCAGGTGAGGCATTTGGGTTTAATCCTACTTGGCCAGTGAAAGTCTGATTTCTGGTGGTAATGCTCTATTTGGAGTATCAAATAGCATACCAAACCGCACCGGCCCATGCAGAATCACTCAGTGGTGACAAACCATTAATGAGCCACTCATTTGTTTCAGTTCAGATGAACTGGATAAACATGTAAAAGAAACGGAAGACTGACCCTTGAAGGCAAAATTTTGCCCCCCCATCTATAAATTTCATTCATCCATCCATCCATTAATAAATATGTCTTGCCATAATCTTCGTCTTATCTTTCTGTGTCATCTTGCACTTTCTCCCGAGGTCTAAACCATTACGGCTGCTTCATTATGACATCATGTTTTCCATGTATTACGGTAAAAACCCTGGAATCCATCCGACCCTGGATTACTGTTTTCATCTTTTCTTTTTGTCTATTCTAGTTTTGTCTTCCTGCCACAATAGGATGAACCTGAATGGGGGAATGGAAAAGAAGAGGGGGGAGATTTCCGTTTTCTCTCCATTGTTCTGCCAAGCTCTTGTCTTCCTCCTCCTCTTGTTCTCATCTCGTAATGCTGCTTATTGAAGCTCGCCCCATCGTTCTGATGTTTCAGTTTCACTTATTGGCTTAATTACAGCAGAGCGTCCTTAATGCAAATGATGAGAGACAAATGAAAAACAAATACAATCAAGACACTGTCTTATTAACCAGGTTGTCTGATCTAAATAAACACAGCCAAGCCAGGCTGGGTGTTTGTTGTGTGCAGTGCAATGTACTGATGGAGAAACTGTGAAGAAAATGCAAACACAAGTCTACATATGCACACACAGCAACACTGATTTGTGATGGGGTGACGGCAAAGAGGTGTGGAGCATTGTCAGGTCAGTCAACAAGGCAAAGAGTAGAGGATGAAATCTGAAAGTGAATATAGCTCACTGGTCTTACAGTAAAACTGCACATGGGGAAATGAATCCTTCAGATCCAATTAAAAGCCCTGACATTATGTTTGCAATTAGTTTAAGTGTTTGTTCTCACATTAGAAATATAATCAAAAATTAATTATACCAGCAGAAGCTTTGGACTTGAAAAGCATTTAAAAAGAGTCCACCTTAGGCTTGTTGACTATCCTTTGCATGTTTCTACTGGTATTTTGATTATTTATATTTGATGATGATCATATAATTTTGGATTTTTAATCTATAAATCTGTACCTCATCAGTTAGTTACAATTTTCCCTCCTTTATATGGTTAGTTTTATCAGTATTATCAGGATTTTACCTCTTTAATAATTACATCTAATTTCCAATTATGCCTCGATCATCAGTCTTTGAAACTTTTAATTTTTGCATTTTCTATCCTTTTAATCTGTTTTTTGCCCCTTTAATTTGCCTGACGTGAACCACTTTCGGTTGCCTGAAAAGTGTTTTGTAAATAAAGATTTATTAACTGAAAGAAATAGCTTGGATCCAAGGAAATGTGCTAAAAGTGGTAAAAACAAAACATTAAGCAAAGTAGTAATTAAAGTAGAAGTAAGTAAATAAATCCTATTTGTAAAACATTTTTATCTCAGATGTTTTCTAAAACATTTTTTTACTTTTTGAGTTCATAGATCAAAAGACTTTAAAAGAAAAAAAAAAACTTTTCTTACCAAAATCAACCCTCCTGTCTTGACCGAGGGTTTTTAAAAATCAACCTCAACTACTGGGAAGTTACAGTGGATCTATGGATGTATTTTTGGTGCATGCTTGATCAGTCATGCATGTTGCAGATATCAACTAGTGTGTATTCATTTGTGTTTGTTTAGTGTGGGGAGCAACCCTCAGCCTGACAGTCATCTGGAGAGGCCTGCTTGCTGCAGCCATAAACAAGTCAGGTCCAAATTAGCTGCTTAGAAAACCCGTGGCCTTGAGTGCTGCTGTCCTGCCCCCCAGCTACATTATTGAGCAATGCTAATGATCCAGGCTCTACTCATTTACTCTCTCTTCAACACACTTTCGTTGGCTCTTGGTTTAGATTTAGCCAGACTGAAGTTGTGGGTGCTGTATCATTTTAGACTTTACCCCCTTTGCCCCCCTTAAAAAAAAGCCCCGAAAAACACACACCCAATGGGAGTGGGACTCTTCACTCTGACTCTTCCTGACTCTCTCTCAAGGTTTTGGTAAGCATTTCTGCTCCTCCAGGTTTTAATAAGCAGTGGAGCAGAGGGCTTGCCTGTGTGCATGTATGTGTGAGTGTGTTGGCAGAGTGTGTGCATGCATGGTTGTTTCTACATGTGCAAGTTTGAGCTGGGAGCTGGTAACGAGACACACAGCCCCATCTACCAGTAGCACTACCAGTGCCGCACCACTGTTTACTCTAGCAAATCCTGAACGAGGCCGCAGTGCTCCGGAGAGAGCTTTGCTCCTGTTAATTGGTCATTAAAAGTAGTGGTTTGTGGGCCTCACTAAATCTTTAAACAGGCCATGAAATAATAAGAGGAGAGGTTTGTCACCGGTGTTAGCTCCCCAGAGCGAGCAAAGAAGCAGAGGGGAAGAAGAAAGGAGAACAGGACTCGGCTTTTGATCATTATCTGTGGAATTAGCATGACTGATAATAATTGCTCTGTTCATTTCAGACCTTGTAAATACATCGTGGATATGGGGCGGCACGTCGGCAGATGAAAGGAGGTTGGCATTGATGTGTGAGGGCGTAGAAAGAGGTGGGCTGGAGGGGAAGACTGTGGCAGTAATTATGATTAGTGAGGAAAATACAAAGTCTTGTTAGACACAGGTTGAGCCAGCAGTGGCTCAGTGCTCATTGCAGTGAACTTTGAGTGCTGCGCATTATTGATGTGAAATATGCCAGATTTAGCCATAAGAGCTCATTTATGTCTCAGGTTGACAGATTGATCATTTAAAATAGAAACTATACACAGAAATAAAAAATAAAAATAAAAAAACTAACTACAAAAACAGCCTAACACAAACCAAGGACTTTAACTTTAATCCTAATATGCTGTGGCATCATTTGAAATTATTACAATAGTAAAGCTTTTTTTAAATATTCATCAAATCAGGCATTCTGTCTCAACTTATCATTGCTGAAGATTCAGTATTCACAGACAAGCCAAATCTACTAAAAAGCTACTAAACACAAATGATGGGAACTGGATCACAGTTCCACAATGTTTTCTGATTTGTTTTTTTACAGGATGGTACAAGGGAAAGAGCACAGCACAGCACACATCTGATTCTTACTTGGCAGCAAAGCTGAGGCCTCCACAGTCGGACTTTCTCTGGTCCAACTGTGGAGGTTGATACCTGAAATGACACACAGGCACATTGAGTTATCACTGCGTAGTAGACTGAGTCAAACGTAGTGATTTTCTAGAATCAGTGAGGCTGCACGATTTCAGGAGAATGTACGGTGAAAGTTGGTGAATGTTCCAGTGATGATGTGAGTTGGAATATAAAAAGAACATGTCTAGCTTCAAATGATCCACCTCAAAGTCTGAAAACGTTTCCAGTTCCACGTCGTCTTGTCAGTCTAGAACTTTCTGAGATGAACTTTACTCAAGTCTGTAAATCCAATTCATCATTTCCAGCTACTGAAAAACTGAGAAACTGCAAATATTATGCAAACCTTTTAACAACGCATATCTTTGGAAAAAGAAAAAGGTTAAAAAAAAAAAACAGCACCCATTTGGTATCTTTGATGATGTTTTCAGTGTCCTAGTAGAACCTTTACGACGAGTGGCATCTCCGTGAAGAAGAGTGATAAGAATGTTTTTAGATTTTAATGACTATACTACACTTTTAATCACTTAATGATGTATTTTATTTTAATTTAAATTGTCAAACATTTATTTAATAACTGTAAGCAATAATAATTTATTGAGCTGTTGTGGCCCTTTTGCTCCATGACAGGATATCTGCTGAGAGGAGAAAATCTGCCTAGTTACAGACTACAGAATATATGATTGGCTCATCACTAAATCAGCAGGAGTGGATGTCAGATGGAAAACTCTGAATCAAGTTCATTTTATCCTTTTTAATAAAGAAATGCTTTTTCTGATCATCTTATTTTGAATAATTTATGACATAATGTTTGTTTGCTGTTGTTTTTATTTAATTACTCATTTAATTTATTTCTTGGATCCTGATGGGCTTCTCTGATGGCCTTGAGAACTGCCACCAGATGAGTGTCTAGAGGGTTAAATGAAGTACGTGGCTTATCTGCTTCATTTGAAGAGAATGGTTGGTGACTTGAAGGGGCAATTTGATGCATCTCCTTTTCGTATCTGAAAAGATTCAGTACCATTTAGAAAAACTGCAAAATCACAAAATCAAAAGGAGCAAAATGATTTGCCACTCACCCATTTGGACCTGGTGACTCGTGAAATATAACAGATTATGGTCCAGAATGAAAATTAAAGGGGACCTATCATGCTTCCTTTTAAACAAGTCAGGACAGGTGGATGGGCTATACAAAACATGTTCATTACAAAATCGCTCTCAGATAATGAGATTTCACCTGCTTAGTTCTATCTATTTTGAGCTTGTTTTAGAATGAGCTGTTTTATGCAAATATAACTATTTAACCTATAAGAACATCTCAGAATCGACATATGCACATAGGATTTTTATTTATTTTTTTTTTTGTGCTGATGTTTCATGTGCTACTTGGATATGTGTAATTTCCCTCGGGATAAATAAAATGCCCCTCCATTTATCCATCTATGATCTATTTATCTAAAACCTGTTGCTGGTCACACCCAAAACACAAAGTTTGTACACGTGAAAATGGCTGCAAACTGATGTGCAATTGGACAACCATACATCTTTGACCTCGAGTCAGAAGCAGAAGATGGAGTCTTTTGCACAACCATCAAAGATGCAGTAGTAGTTTCTGAATGATAAGTCAGCAACAAAACACAGAGGTATAACCGGCTGACCAAACATCCTCATCTGTGGGTGGAGCTCCACTTAGGGTAGTGAGGTAAGGAGCAGTGCTCACTGATCGTGACAGAAGTTTTTGAATCAGCTGGTTTTCCACCAAAAAGCATTAACTTATTGCCAGAAAAAACCTAAATGTTTTTTGTTGTTGTTGTTGTTTTCTTTTAGTCCGTGGACTGTTTCTAGAAACTGTAGAACAAAAAACGTGAAAAGAGAATTTTGCAAAACAGGTCCACTTTAAATAATTATAAGTGCCCTTCTCTGAACAGGCACTACTTATTGTAGTGAAATTTGTATTTTATATACATTTATTACACATGGAGGAATGTTCACCACATTTTTACCTAGCATGTAACTTTCCACAAAGATATTTGGATAAACCAATCTGTAAAAAGCCAGCTTCTTCAGCTATGACCTTTTGTGGCTTATCCTCTTTGTGGAGGGTGTCAAGTAAGCACTCTTTCCCATGTGTAAGTCATGGCACAGCCAGAAAATGAAATAAAAATGTGGCTTATTTATTTTTTCAAATTTAATAAAACCACAATTTAGGGGTTTTGTAAGTCATAATCATCAATATTTCCAGAGACTGAGGAAAGTATCACTCTGTTTGTAATAAATCTAAATATCCAAGTTTAACTTTTCTGTGTTAAGTTCCTGGAATAATTGCTAATTCATGAAGATGCACTTGTAACCTCTTTCCTTAACTTACACAATATTAAAATAACTTAGAACCATAGGATCCAGACAACAGGTGTCAAAGCACAGTTAAACACAGGACCTCACATGGACACACAATACACTGTGTATCATAACCTCCTAAGTCATCTGAGAGTAATGATTCTGTTATACTTGCATGGCTTCTCATATATTGATTTTTACCAGGAGGAGGCCCCTCCCCAGAGGACCCCCCGTTCCTCGGATCCCCGTCTCCCACTCCCATTGTGTCTGAGTGTGCATGTGTGCAAAAATACCAGCAGTCTATGTGTGGGCAGACACTGTGTGAGTGGATGAAAAATAAAAAAAACCCCAGAAAGACCAAAAAAGAAAAAGGGAAGGAATCTGAAGCCCCAAATTTAAACTTGCACACAAGCATGAGTTTCTCACAGGCACATGCATCATGTGACCACGCACACCCTCATTGTTGGGGTATCAGTTTGAGCCGTCAATAATGGCGCAGTGGACTGTGAAGGGACAGGCATGACCCAGACTGCCCACGCTGCGAAGTGAATACATGGGTGTGGTGCCATACAACCACGCAAGTCCACCAAAAGACTCACACACAAGATTAAGAAAGCCTGATCGCTGACCTGCATGACCTTTCCCTCCTTCTGTCTGTGCGTGTGTGTGCCACCTACCCCCTCTGCTGCTCCTGCTCCCCTCACTGGTCCACCCAGACCTCCCATTGTTTCCTCCTTCTCCTCCATTGTCTCAACTCAGAATAGAGGGATGAGCAGGCAGTAAAAGAAGGATGCGGATGCAGATAACCGGTCCTTCAAACAAGCTGTAAAAAAAAAAAAAGAAGAAATAAATTAGTTTGCTGATGTGTTTTTTTTTTCTTTGCGAACACTTGCTAAAAGTTAGACTTTAAAATCCATTTGAAAGCTAGATTTCAATGCCCTTTTTTATTTTTTAATTGGAAACAAATTCATACTTTAATTGGAATTAGCATAATTCTTTGCCTTTTTATTTAATGCACATAGACCTTGAGTGATTCTCATTTTTTAAGCCATTCCCCTCTAACAAGTTCTGCATTTTTATCTGTGGAAAAAAATGATAAAGAAGCAGGCAGCCTTCATCCATTTTCTCCCAAATCATAAAAATCTTCTTTCTGTTTTCACAGCAGCAACTACAAAACCATGTTCTCTTCATGTCATCCATCACGTTTAGCTTCTCTTTTATTGCAATGTGCTGACAATACATCTCACTTACAAAGAAACAAGCCTTAAATTTGTCTTGTTCCTACTCTAACTTATATTTCTTAAGTGATATGAACACATGCAGGTAAAACATGATTCTAACACAGAAGAAACATTTGACCTGTGAAGTAATATTTTGAAAATGGGCCTGTAAGTGCACATGACAGCTAACTAGGTTTTGGCTGCCATCTTCAGGTTGTAGTGAGTATTATACTGTGAGTCCATACATGTGATTTAAAAACCCCAAAGCTAGACATGCCGATTGTTCTTTCATGAAAATTAGACATCCCCACCCCTAATCTCTTTTAATTTTATTCAAGGATTTGTAGGAGCCATAACCCTAAGACTTACATTACACATAATCATTAAGTGTGGCACGTGTTTTTACATAAATCCACATCATCAGCTTGAATGTTTTTTTTTTTTTTTTTTTTTTTTTTTACAGATTTGCACACACGTTAATCGTTTTCCTCGAAAGCGTAAATGCCGAATGACTCGCCATGATAAAGCTCTGTTAAATGATGAAAGCAGAAAAATAACCGGTTTTACAGAAATAACGAGTCTGTTTTCAGGTGCAGCTCAGGCAAATGTAGCCAAGTTTACTGTTAGTATGATGCTGAATGTGTTTTTTGTTGTTGTTTTATTTGTTAATGTGCAAATCTATCTCGAGGATTACATATAGAGAGAAAAGAAGTCTACTCCAAATCATGCACTGAACCCTCGGGGGGTTGTGGTATTAAATAAGACCTACATTTGGAGCATTAGTGGAATTCAATATGTGCAATGTAATTATTCTGCTCAATAAGCCACTGGAGGAGGATATTCCATTTACTACAAGCTTTAAAGCAGGTACATTCAGGTGATGTTACGTGTTCATGCAATATCAGCCAACTTGCTTCGAGTAAAAAAACGAGAGAAAAATAAATGCATGCTTGTTAGTAAAAAAAAAAAAAACATGTATAAGCATGTAGGTAATGTATTTTTGAGTTGTTGGTTAAAAGAAAAAAAAAAAGAAGGGGCAGGAGGGACTGCAAAATTATAGATTAGAGATTGAGCAATTTTATTTTATTCCATAGAAGAGTCAGTGTGAAATTTTTCAGAAATTTACTTTACTCAATCACCCTGTAGTAATGTGGAAAAAATTCAAAGTTATTCCTCGAAATATTGATTTCTGGAGTCTTCCTAAGTTAAAACATTCCTATTTATTTGTTGAAAAATTAAGGGAGAAAGAAAACAATGCACTTTTGTCCATCAGTCAATTTCTGCAAATAAATAATTAAAATGATTTTATGTTTCAT
The DNA here is from genome assembly GCF_000485575.1 of Poecilia formosa. Taxonomy (NCBI): domain Eukaryota; kingdom Metazoa; phylum Chordata; class Actinopteri; order Cyprinodontiformes; family Poeciliidae; genus Poecilia; species Poecilia formosa. The sequence goes on along the minus strand of NW_006800024.1, from coordinate 147,754 downwards.
TTATAATATTGGGGAACTGTTCTCACTAGTTTATATGTATTTTCTTAAGCATACATTTATGCTTAAGACAGCATATAAAAGTAAAATTAGAGATACTGAATATTTCGAAGCCATCTCTTGTTTTTTTTAATGCTGCATGTGAGTTAAAAGAATAGAATGCTGTAATCTTCCAGGTACTTTCATAGCAGTTTTTAAGATCTGACAAGTTAAAAGTTGAATATTTCATTGTTATTTCCATTTATTGAAATGTAAAGATTTGCTCAATATCTTTGCTTTTAATCATTGGACAAAATTAAGTTCAGATTTGCACATATTATTTTTACACACACATCGGGCAACACGTGGGCAACATGATTTGATGTTTTTCTTTGGGGTCTTGGCTCCCGATTTTAGGCTTTCAAAAAGTGCTGCACATTGAAGCAATAGTTTTTAATCCTAAGAAGGATGAAGGAAATTTTAAGGTCATCCCGTAGTTATGCATCAAATCAATCTTGTCCTTGATCTGAAATGTTTATCAAACGCAAACTGTTTATCAAATTCAAACAATTACATACACAGTATGTGAATGTATGTGGATGTTGTTTGGTTAACACATTTATCACCTAAAATCTGTGAATGTTTTTTTTAGTTTTATATCATTACAGAAATTGAAATAAAACCTTCGATTTTCAGTATTTAAACAGTGCATTACTGATCAGCGCTGATTAAAGGTTAATTGGCCGATTTCAACCTTTCATTGTTTAACTGATGGATCGCTGAATCCATATAAGTGGACTAATTAGCATGAGACACTGCTTTTGGTACCACCCTCTGTGTTGGTGCTAATCCAGTAATATTTAGATCTGAAAATGCAGCGAGAACAACATATGTCAAAGGATCAAAGCACAAACTCAGAGCTGTAGCCTAACTGCAGCATCATCAACCCAAAACAGGAGTTTGAAAAGAGTGAGAGCAGGAGGGAGGGCTCATGGGGGGGTAGGGGGAGGTTGTGTGCGTTTCATGCTGTCCCAGTTGCCTAAAGTGATTCTCTCAATAATGTATTAGAGCTCTTGTTTATTATTTACTGTTTACACTGCTCAAGTCATGCTGCTTTTGTGGAGCGACACTCTCACCCACGCCGTCTGCGCAGAGCAGAGCAGAGCAGAGCAGAGCAGAGCAGAGCAGAGCAGGCGAAACAACAAGCAACAGCGCAGACAGACAAGCTGGTGCTGCCAAAGCAGGGCAGGCGGCCAACCAAACCGGGCAGCCGCCCGCTCTGCACCACGCTCACTTGATGCAGAGGCACTGGACTGAGAAATAAAGGACATCTCGGTTCACAGGAGCCGTTGTACATGCAACCTGAGGTTGTCAAAGAGGAAAACATGCACACATGCAGAAGGTTTTGAAAAATGGGCAGAAGGAAGGTGAGCAGCAGGTACAGTGAGAGGGTTATGATAAGAAAACGTATGCAACTAACTAGCACATACCTCAAGCCCTTGTGAAATAAAACAATTCCACAATAAGAGCGACATTGGAGCTGTAGCAACTCATGGCATAGTCTAAATCTTAAAATTAATTTTAAATCTCCAACGTTTTTAGAGATATATGAATCAATGAACCAGAGATCAGAATTTAACAGCTTTCTTGCGACTGGCGTTGATCAGTCAAATACAAATCTGAATCAAGTTAAAATATCAATGGCTTTTGCCCATCTTCTGATGTTTCATTTAATGAATGAAAACTGGGAACTCCCACGGACGTTCAGGCTATCAGTGCATCAACGAAAGGCGTGGAGGTTGATGCACTTATGGGTTTTGTTTCATATAAAGTTGAGAAAGCAAAATAATTTATAAAAATGCAACTTTTAAAGCTTTTTTTTTTTTACAGATGTCTCAAAACTTTCCTTATTTCGTATTATATACAAAATTCAAAGTTTCTTGGCTTGTGTTGTTTGAGAAGCAGTATATTTTATTAGATTTGATTCTTAATATTTGTTGGAAAATAAAGCTGTTGAGAAAATGTTTGTTTACCATCGCATTGGATTAAGAACTTTTGCTGATGTTAAGTGTAAAAAAAAAAAAAGAGATTATTCTTTGACTATCCTTGTAGACAAAAATTCGACTTGAAATACATCATAAGTATTCCTTCTTTTTTCATTTTTCTACTTCTTGTATGAGGGAGGAACCATACCAATATGAGTCTGCTAATTACAATTAAAGAAGTCCATCTCTGGTCAGACGATAATTATGTTGTCTAGTGCAGACATTAAAGTCAATCAGATCCCAGGCCGATTTCTCAGGATAAAAAAAATAAAAAAGGAGGTAGACATTTGTGCACACAACAAACACTCTCAGTACCCCCAAAACAAAAACAACCACACGCACTCTCTCACACACATGCAGGCAGCATTTTCAAAGTCATGAAACGAGGGGACTTCAAATGCAGCTATTTGTTTGGGGCCTGTTGTCGTGGGAATAGGCAGCGCGACTGTGCTGGTTCATTAGAATTCCTTTCAAGTTGTGGAGTGCGGCCTCCCTGTGTTCCTCTCCCCATATTCCCTGACCCTGACGCATCTCCGTGGGGCTGAGGTAGGGCGGGGCGCCTGGAGAGGAGGAGGAGGAGGCAGGGCTTGGAAGTAAAGCACAGTAGATTACGCTGTAAATACACACAAATAAAATACACTTCTGGATCCAAGAATACAGTGGGATTAGAAAGTAGACTGGTTCTCTACCAGGAACACACAGGGAAAAGTACTTGAAATAGATGTAAAGGCAGATAAACTCACTAAACTGCTGCTGCAGCACACATCCGTCGGCGCATTTAGGACGTATGAACAAACGCTACACCATCAAGACTTCTCCTCCCAAAAAGTGTCACCTCACTGCATCACCCTCTCAGGGATTCAGAGGGAGGTTCACCTCAGCAGGCGGATCTCGACACTCGGTCACAAGAGAACCTGCGACGTTATGTTTTTGCCACCAGAGATGGTTGCAGGAAAACTATTTGTATGATGCACCTAGATCTTTCTGGCACACTGATAATTAGAACTGTCATCTCCTGCAAGAGCATCTTAATGCGGAATGTTGAATTCTCCGACATTACACTTTACATTTTGATGACGCTTAAAAAAAAAAGAGTGATATTAAAAATATAAGATTACCAGAAGGTCTATTAGGATTAGTACTTTACTGTAAAAACAATGTTGAAAGAGCAAGATAATGTTGATTCTATGAAATATATTTCTAGCAAAAGCAAAATCAGAATCTGTTAAAGTTTTTCCCAAAATAAGAGACAAAAAACAATTACAAATCATTTGATTTTTCACTTAACCTATCCTGAGAAATGATCATCTGATCGATTTTTTTTTCTTTTAACCAGTGAATGCACCACACTTAAGCCTTAGAAGAATACAATGACTACAAAACCCTTTCCTCTGGAAGTTGTCATTGCAAGAAGACGACTTGGATAAAGGAAATACAAAAGGTGTTGCAGGCTTTTAGAAAAGAAGTTGCGTCAATACCAGGAAAATCAGAAAATACCAGGAAGAAAAATGGCTGTGCTTTATCATTTTGGGCTTTTACTCATCTATCGTGGAAAAATCATAATGTTAAATTCTTACCAAGACAATGCAGTCTTGGTTATGCTTATTAAGATCCCTTCCATCTGTTCAAGAATTAATCAGATCAGTAATAATCTGCTGGAAATCCTACAATTAAAGGAAAAGGTTTGTTAACTTTAAAGGGAAATAAAGGCACTTAAGCTTGCAGGTAACTAACTGAAGCAAACTAATTTGGTAATAATATAAAATGTTCAAAATACCAACTCCGTAATCATTCAGTTTTATTTGAAGGTATTAGTGAACTCTGCTCTGACTGCAGAGCTCTGTAACATCGAATGTATGAATATGCTTGTCATAAATAATTCATTATCTACATTCTGCAAATCTTTTTCAATAATTTTTATTTATTATAAAATATTTAGATATTTGTGCTCTAATTGTAGATTTTCAGGGTTGTGGGCACCTGTGTAACTTTGGGCTGTTTTTCAAGATTAACTACTTAATGTTATTAATGAAAGATTTTATCACATAGATTGTTCAATTCTCAATATATTGAGAGCAGAAGAAACATTTTTGTTTTTATTTGTGGTTTTTAAAGATAAATCATGAGCAGTCAGAGCTTTACAAAATCCGTGAGACAAAATACTCAAAGAACCTTTGATCAGGTCATCTCAAACAAACATCTAAGCTTATTATCAAAAACATACATGATAATAGCTAAGTGACAAGATTATCTTTTTTAATACAAAAACATTTACTTTAATATTTAACATTTTTTTAAAGATGCATTACTTCATTCAAAAGGGAAGATTTAAGTCAATTTTAGCAGCCGAATTCAATGTACTTAAAATAATTTTAAATACTTTGTATACTTGTGTAAAATATATATAACAAATAATGTTCTCTGGAAAGTCACCTGGACTGTCCAGTTTGGGCAAAGGAAAAATGATGTAAACTGTGGCCTTTTTTTTCCCCTTCATCTCAGATGGACTGAGGTCACTTTGGCAGCCTGGGCTCCTGGACAAGACCCCAGCGGGTGCCAGACTGCAGGGAGAGGGACGCAGAGCTGCTGCCCGTCACAGCCCACTGGTCGCCTGACGGGCCCCAAGGCCTGCCAGACTGACACTGGCCCCAGCCAGGCAGGAGGCAGAGTGGGCAAGGAAGGGGGGCCAAGGAAGAGGTGCATGGAGGTGGAGGTTGGCATAGCGGACAGTCAGTATCCAATGCATTTATCCATTTCATGTGGTCTCATAGCGGTAAAGGGATTGTGTTCGTTACTGGTGTATGTACGTAAAAAGAACAGGAGTTACTCACCGCATGATAGGTGGTAATACATAAAATAATCAGCAATACTCCTTTTGTAGCCGAGTTGAAAAAAAAAAACTGCCTGATAAAAGAAGACATGGGCTTTCTGGGGGAAAAATGAAAGAATGTGAAAAGAAAAAAGGATAAAAGAGAGAAAAAACTAGTTGTGTGTCCCAGCATGTGTCTGAGGCTCTCATAGAGGAGGGAGGAGGGCAACACTCACAGAGTCACTCAGGCGTGTCCAGAGCATGAGCCAAGTAGCTCTACCATGTTCAAGTGTACACACATAAAAACACACTCACACAAGCACTGTCCTGGAAGTGCCCACCTGTACTGTCTCTCCAGCACCTGACACACACACACACACACACACACACACACACACACACACACACACGCACACACACACGCACACACATACACACACACACACAACACACAAACTTTTTACCCTGTACATTTGACATTCAGGCTGATTGAATTCTTGCTTGAACTTTTTCAACAGTACATCTCTTAGAGTGTTTTTCTTGAAGCTCTTTTCGGTATAACACAACCCTCACTGGGTTTAAAAACACACCAGACAGCACCGCTTTGTGTGTTTACATCTGTTTCTAAAAGTGTCCCATCTTCGCAGGGTGTGTCGCTTTTAATGTAGAAAAACTTAAAAACACCTCAAAGCAGCAGATTCAACATGCAACTTGTGTGCATGCAGCATAGTGCTGTGAAATGACAGCCTGAGTAAATTTCGCTACATTTACTCAGTAATTTAAAATACATTTGCAAGAGGTGTACAGGTGTGCAACTCCTTGGCATCACAGAAATAAATAAATAATTTCTTGACGTGCTAATCTCATAATTCCCATCCCAAATTCCGTCTAAAAATATATAATAAAACTTTCATTTAAACCATAACAATATTTATCTTAGAATCCGGCAGACTTCTGATAACTTTCAGGTCTTTGATCAGCTTCATTCTTATAGGAAAAGAGCGAGAAGTCTGTTCTATGTGTTGCTTACAATAAGATGTTTGTCCTATTTATATTTTAATCGAGCTATTAGTTTCGTGGCTTGCTTTTTCAAACCTTACTTTGGTTGATCAACAGCATGAGTCAGACATTGGTGCATTAATATTAGAAGTTGGATTGCTTCCAGTCACTATGTAAACTGTCAGATTTGTCATGCTTATGCCATTAAAAGCATAAGCATAATTGTTTTTCTTTAAAAATTTAAAGAAATCTGTTCTTAATCTGTATGTGGACAGTTTTGTGAACTTAATAAAACTGTGTAATTCCTGCTTTTGACAAGAAGTAACGTCACATCTACCATCCTGCTGCTATCATAATATAATATATTAATTTGTTATAATATCAGTTGTGTTCTTCTGTAGTTTTATTGGTGCTCTTTAAACCCCAAACTATGACCGTCCATGCGTTTTTGTTGCTTTTTTTGCAAACTGCCACATTTATTTTCCCTCTGAATGGGAGAAAAGAACCCATACTTTCAATAAGCTGATGAACTGTGCACAGCAACAAGTGAGAAAAGGGCAGCCACACTCATTGCTTGCTCCACACTTTCTCCAGCACATCATTAAAAGGACAAACAACCGATTTTAAAACAACTTTTAAAAACTTTGTTGTACCTTAAGACCTATTTCAAGCCTCTGAATTAAAGAGAGTAGATTGCATCTCGTCAAAGTACGATCCCGTGCTCCACAACAGTGTGCGGTGTAACTTTGCAATTAAATAGTAAATGAATCAATGTTTCTATATGTTTGTGTGTGAACGTGTGTGTTGGCGGGCCTCAGGGGCCCATTCTAATGAGCTATCTGTGTGAATTTCTAACAAGAGCTCGGTACAGCGCCCACGGCACTGTCATCCTGGGCCGCAGCTGACCTTGCTCTGCTGCTGAGGCTGTGTCGTTCGCTATATTTATGGCGCCAACACCACCTTGCTGTGTGCTTGTGTGTGAAAATGTGCGTTCGCCAATGTGTGTATTCAGTAAGGGGTGGGAGTGCAGGAAGCAAATACTGTGTATATCAGCATAATGAATCAAGTGGCAGGGAGAGAGCGAGGAAAATACGGAGGGAGGGTGGAATCGAGCAGTGGATGGAGAAAGCCATTTCCCCTCCACTGTTTCTCTCCTCGCGGCAACCAGCCCCTGTGGTGTCTATTCCCTCTATTCGCCTTTTCCCCTTTTGCCACCCCTATTTTATTTTTCCCTTGTCCTTTTTTCTTAGCCTGATTTGATCAGATTGCTTCAGGATTAACACAGACCATCAAAACATTGTGACCCCTCTATCTGCACCCTGAACGTGTAGCATCAACCCTCCTGGTGAGAAAGGGAGATTGAAATAGTGAAACAAAAAAATATATATATATACATATATATATACACACATATAAACTGCAAGCATGCACTAGATCATTTTAATCGACCTTGCATGTATTCATGCAGCACAGTGAGCTTGGCACCAACCAAATATATATATATATATATAAACTGCAAGCATGCACTAGATCATTTTAATCGACCTTGCATGTATTCATGCAGCACAGTGAGCTTGGCACCAACCAAGCAAGCCGAATCACCAATGGAATAATAATAATGCAACTGCATGGAATCATCTGGAGCGCCTGTGCACGCTCACACATTTGGATACATACATGGCCTCAGTATGCAAAGCTCCCCTGTGCTGGGTTAAGGGAGTGGGGCATGCTGCTGTGAATACTCATCTGAGGCGTGCAGAGGGAGCTGTGTGTATCCCCCCATAACCTCGGGGCGAGAGGTAGGGGAGGGCACTCAATTTGCACGGGACACACATACACACATTGGAAAAACTCATTGGATACACAAACAGAGAAGTCAGACACATACAAGTCCACGCACCACCACTCACACACACAACAGCCCATGCTTGCACACACATTTGGAAAAGCAGGCGATAAGCAAAAGGAGCACTAGGGGGAAGGAGAGAGGAGGGATGCGGGGTGGGGGTGGGTGCCGTGACCAAAAGTAAAGTTTTAATTCGGTCCTCGGGGACACTGCTTACTCATCCAACTCCCCCAAGGACCGACTTCCTCTGAAATCTATTCAAATCACATCTCTCCACCGCCTTTTATTGCATTTCTCATATCCCCCCATCACAAAGTGACAAATCACCACACACTTCATAGAACCAACATCACTTTCTCTCCATTTTGGAGGACAGATTTGGGGGGATTTTTACTTTTAAACTGATTAGAGAAACTCCCTTCCCACTGGAATTTCCATTTATTTCCATGAGCATTACTGTACACAAGATAGTCCAGAGATACCTTTAGCGGGGCTGAAACATCCAGCCGAAACACACCTGGAGTTATTTTTGAGTAGGAGGGATTATTTATCGAACAAATTTCCTCTCGAACACAATACACAGACACGCAGATGTCCGGAAAAATGTGGTATTTTATGTCTCTCAAACACTGTCGAAGTAGCTTGTGCACTTTCAGGCTCCCTCCGAATGCGCGTCAAACATTAATTTCATTGCACACTACTTCTCAAACATGCACACACACATAGTCTCTGCTACTCAAGCCGCACACTTCCTGCCACTGTTCTCCCCTCCATTCTCAATAAAGCAGGTGATGGGAGCGTCGAGGTCTAATTAGTTTATGCAGACGTATGAAGCTGGTGGGACAGGCAGCATTGTTATTATTTCTCTGCCAGCCCACTGCATACACACACACGCTCGCACAACAAGTGACACTTAAACAACGTTGCTTGCCGCATCCCCGACCACGCTCATCGAAGATGGCTGGGGGGGAGGTGGGAGAGCCTGGATGAGAAAACGGGGTGTCAGAATGAGGAGAGCCGGCATGCGAGTGTGAGAAGAGAGGGAGAGGAGCGCCACTTGATATATTCGTAATGTTCCTTAATATTTTCATTTTGATGTAATTTGTGGCCTCGGTTTTTTAAATATCCGCTCTGTAATAATGTTTAATTTCAAGGGTCAGTCTGCCAAGGAGTATATTAAAGCTGATAAAACTCATTTTCCACAGGCCCAATATCGCGCCCAGATCAGGTTAGGAGGCCAGCCTCCCTGAATATTTCATCTTTTATCATGCCGATAATGGGAAGATGACAGAGGCACATTATTACAATGAGAGAATTGCTCATTTTCCTGACGGGGAGGGCTGCCTGGCTGCCTTGGTTGCCTGCCTGCTTCCCTGTGACTGCCTGCGTGCCGAAGACTGGGGCTGGGGCTGCCGAAAGCCAAGGGCTCCACAGAGTGTTTGTTGCAATAAAAGCAATTCTTCCCCGGGAGAGGAGAGGTGACGAGGGGAGAGGAGGTGCAGGGAGGGAACAGAGGTGGAGAGAACAAGGGGAAGGTAAGGAAGTAGGGGAGAGAGAGAGGAAAGCAACTTTTTCCAACCACCTCACTTATTTGATTGCGATGAATAATAAATGTGTGGGCTTGAAGTTTTACCGGGGGTGCGGGACAGGAGGGCTTTTCAGTGAAGCAATAGCAGCATGTGTGTGGATGCATGTGCTGGTGGCAGTGATGTGCCAGGGAAATGGGTTTAGGTGATAATCACCGATTCAAACGGGGTTCCGCAATTCGAATTAACCCATTTAATTGAGCCATTAGTAACGAACAGCGCTTAGTCTGCGGGGTGAGGCAGGGATCTGGACTGTGAGGGGTGAGGAAGTGGGGAGGTGGGGGGGGTGCAACGTCGGGGATGGAAGTCACTCCACACGCAAAATGACTAGCCGAACCGTCTATGGCGCCAGAGTGCCTTAATAAATGGACCCAATCAAGGCTGTTCTGGGGACCACCTGTGTCCCATACAGGTCAGAACCATTAGACCCACATTAGAGGACCATGATAGACGCGAGCGCCTCTCCAGCCACCCCAGTAATGAGGATAATAAGAATACCATAATGGCATATTTATGGGGCTGGCTTGGAAAGAGGAGTCTAGCGTTTCAGGTTATTCAGAAAGTCAGAGAATGAAAGAGGAGAACTCAGATTCATACACAGGTGGAAGAGGAGAGGGTATGGCTTCAGTAAACGTATCATATCAAAGTCAGCAATTTCAATTAACATGATTAAAGGACTTCAACCCTCACGTTCGGAGCTTCTATAAAAGAATCATAAAACGACCATACCAGGAGTGATCAGAATAAAATTACTCACAAGAGGCCTAGTTATGATACATTTCCATTTCCACTGGCTGCGCTGCGTGGGAGATCTGTCACACACCAGGTGGGCTTATCTTGGCATTTAATATGTTAATCTGTAATCTTCCTCTTTATTCCACTATTTCACTACAGGGATCACATTGAAAAAAAAAAAAATTCTTCTGCCTCTCTATTCTTGTAGCTGTGTCAGCTTCATTGATGCAATGATGACTGGTGAGGAAGATTTAAATTCTGAAATGTCAAATCGTTTAAACATCATGAATAACTTTTCGCAGTTTTTTTGGCTTTAGGAAGAAGATCCAGGAAATGATATTGGAAATAAAGCTTAGTGTCAGTTAAGGTGTTTTCCCTGCATTTTTTGTTTTTCTCAACTTTTTTCTTGTCTTTTATTTTCAGTCGGTTTGCAAAGATGTGATTTCACAGCTCATGTGTAACAGCAGGAAATACTCAAAGATTAAAACCATCAGCTTGTACAGTGCCTTGCAAATTACCCACACCTCTATAAAACACTATTCAGTCTATAACAAAAACATTTGAAACTGTATGGCATAAAAGCAAAACTCTAGCTGAGCAAGGAGATTATTTCTATGAATGAGAAGTCCAGCTTAAAGTGTAGAGGAGACAGCAAACACACAAGGACAAAGTACCCTGGTAAGGTGAAACTAAAATGAAATATTACTCTCAATTTTGCAAAGTTTGCAGACACTGCTTTCAGCACATCATATCGATAAACAGATGCACTGAATTTCCTCAACAGATTAACATTAAAAGGTCTAGTAATATTCTTTTAGTTCTATTTTTCTTATTAGGTTGGAAACTACATACTATTTGGAAATCATTTTTCCACAAATATC
>NW_006800024.1:107067-136190 GCF_000485575.1 Poecilia formosa | reverse complement strand
CCAGGCCTCTGGTAGAGGACCCGAGCTCAGAGGATGAAAGAGACCACCCATGGAGGGTGAGAGGGGAATTTTTTTTTTTATATGATCCCTTACCTAATTTAAGTTCTTAATTTTGTACTACTCTCCTGTGGTCTACAACACAAAATCCCAATGAAAAACATTGAACTGTTTGTTTATAATGTCAATAAATGTGGAAAAGGTTCAATGGGTGTTAATACATTAGTAGTCTCAGTTGAATGTATGTCTAAACAACAACACATCCACCATCTTGTTTCGTGTTTATTTTCTTATCTTTGTGTGTATTTGTTTAACTCACTAAATTTTTAATGAGGTGTGTGAAACTGGCTGCTTGTTGTTTCTTTAATCAACTTGGCTGATTGTAGAAAAGGTTAAATTAGCTGATTATGTATCAGGTAGAACTGAAAGTCTAAAGATTTATCTTGATGATGATGCTATGACAAATTAAGGTTTACTACAAAAGCAAAAAGAGACAAGCAAAGGGTTGTAGTGACAGTTCCTCAATTTAAAAGCTCGGAACTGATTACAGACCAGTACATTGAAGTAAAGTCTTAAAGAAAGAAACAAGTATTCCCTGTTGAACCCATCCAACTTTGTCCGCCCCTCAGAAAAGGTGCCAGACACTGTAGGTGCATCCCCATGGAGGGGAAGAGGAAGTGATGAGTACCCCAAAGGGCAACAGAGGTCACCAATGACCAGTGCGACTGCCAAAAACTCCAGGGAAGGATAGAATGGAGTCGATGTGTCTGGACCCCTACTCAAATAAAAAAAAATAAAAAAATATGTCACCAATTCGGAAGGAGTGAGGGTGAGGTGTTGGGCTGGGTCGAAGTGGGGGTTAAGTGGAGTGGGTGATGGTGGGTACCAGACTGGGGCACCTCGGGGGACTTTTGGGGAGGAAGAGCCATGCTCCATGTCTCCTGCTACAAACCGTTGTTCCCTCATTTGATTGTGAACCCATGAATAATGCATGGCGGATGGGACTGGAGGAGGGGGGAGGATGGAGGGATTTAGAGTGTGTGTGAGTAGGGTGGGGGGGCAGGGGGGGCTCAACCTTAAAGGGGCCCTGCCACAGTGGGAGTCATTACCGATGAACAACCACACTGATGAGCCACAGAGTGCGAGAAGGATAGGAGAGAGACCGCAAAGAAACAGATGAGGGATGAATGGAGGAGAAAAACAAACAAGATATTAAAAAAAAAAAAGAAATCAGGCTTCCAAAATATTTCAAGCGCTCATCGACTCTGTTTTCAACACTCTAGATGTTGTTGTTTTCATCTCTTCATAATTTAGGACTGGAAAACACTTTTCATATCTTTTTCCCGTTTGTATTTTTATGTTTTTGTCGTTCTTTGTAAGAATTTTTATCAGTACACAGACATGTGAGCAATACGACTATTTATAATATTAAAACTATAAAGAGTGGTGGTTCTGCATTGAGTACATAGTTTCTGTTGTGTTAATACACAATGACAATAAAGGATTCATAATTGTGGAAAACTGCAAAACGGGCATTTGTGGTTGCTTTCAACAATGTACTGTATTTCCTTTTGATACTCTTCCATAAGGGTGGAAAGCATGAAGAAAGAGAGACAACAGAGACCAGCTTCTGTATAAATTAATAAACATGCAAATAAAATTAAATTAAATGAATACCTACACAAAAACGAAATTTTCCTAAAACATTTGAAAAACACATCAAGGCTGGACATAAATCTTCAAAAAAAATAAAAAACTGTCATTTTGTCTAGCGCTCCAAAGTTACCATGGGACTCGGCGCTTTCATTGCCGACTCAGTTGAGATAGACTGCTCTGTCTTAGTAGATTTGCAGTATTGCCATATTCTTTCCATTTGAAGATGATGAACATAGCTTCAAACATTGTGGAGAATAGACCTCTCCATAACATGATCCCTGACCTCTCAGGCATGTCCATTGGTTCCCGTGATACATTTTGTTCATCAATGTTCTCTAAGAAACCTTGGAGTCGTTCAGAGAACAGCTGTATTTATGCTTTGATTAAATTTCACTCAAGTATCAATTCAATCGTACAAATATTCATACAAAGTCACTCATCAAATACAGTCCTCTTTTATTATCTAATTTTTCTTTTTGTCTGAGGAATTTCAGCTGACTTGCAGTGATCCTACCTCCTGAACAAGCAGGTGGATTGAGAGGCAAACTTTCTTTTAGCAGGAAGAAACCTCCAGCAGAACCTTGTTTGGTGTGACTGGCTATGTGACGACTGGGGTTCTGAGAAGAAAGCATGCACAAAAAGCACAGGAGCACTGATCCAGGAGTACTTTTGATTTTAAATAAAAAGAAAGAGTTACTGTCAGCATCCTTCAGTGGCTTTGAATGTAAAAAAAAACAAAAAACAGCTAAATAAGCTCAAAGCCAGTAGCAAAATATGTGAAGTGAAAAACATATGTATATTACAAAATAATTATTTTTAAATTAATTTATTCATTAAATCTACATGTTTAACCAGCTGATATAAATTTTCATCACGCTGGACATCAGCAAAAAGTAAAAAAAAAAAAAAAAATCAGCTAAAAAAAGAAACTCAAACTTTTCAAATCCATAGAAACACAATTTTTCTCCATATATGCTGGAGTTGGTGGAACAGGAGGTGGGTGTGAGGGAAATGAGCAGAGCCATCCTGCAGTATTGCTGCTTCTAGCAATGTGTGTGTGTGTGTGTGTCTGTGCAGGTGTCTGTGATGTCTTGTGTGTGTCTGAGAGTCGTTCCAGCAACAGCAGCAGCAGCTAAGGCGCTTCAGCAGCACTAGGTGTTATCACTCATTTTGATTCTGTATTACAGCATGATGGATGGGCCCCCGCGGGCCGGCGAGCGTCGCTGCACGCTTATTACCGCGGCTCTTAAGTGGGAGTTGATTTAGCTTAAATAGGTTGTTTCATAAGGAGAAGACACCGGCGCTGTCATCACTGCTCTGCTTCTCACTACAGCAAACCACCACTCTAATTGAATAATGCCTTCTCTACATACCTATTAGGGTACTTAGGTACAGACTGTGCCCCAATAATTGCTTATACAACCTGGCTAATTTGGCCTTCACCCCCTGTGTGCACACGCATGCATGAGCATGTGCATGTGCACACACAACCGTCTCTTCCCAGTGTGCAATATGCATGTCTGCACTGTAAATCCACAGTATGTGTGTATTCTGCTGGTTGGCATCTTGCAGTATTCACTGGTTGAAACATTTTCATGGCTCTGATGAGGTAGAAAAAAAAAAACACTTTTTTTTTCATAAATCAGCTCTTGCATATCTAATTTGATATTCCTTTAACCTGAATCAAATGGAATCTCTGTATTCTGAATGCTATAAAAGTGCAAATAAACCTACACCATAAAGGATACGGGTTTTATTAGCGTATCACGGGAAAAATGTTCCAGAATGCATGTTCCAATAAAGGTGTTTACGCATGGAGGTGTTTACAATGGGAGGAGGCATGGATAAAGGCATTTTCGATTTTACAAAATGTTGATCCATTTCCGTGTCTCTGTTGGCTGTCAGAGATTATCGCTGATGCAACAGTGCAATGGCATGTGAATTATGCGCCACTGTGGAGTGGAACCAGTGCCAACGCTCTGCAAGCGAACAAGGCACCATGGAATCCTGCCAGCTACAACCTACTCCTGGGAAAGCTGAAGTTGGCTGTCAATCATTAACCCTAAAATGGAAATGTACCCCATTCTCACTGGGTTCATGTCTAATTCTTCTAGACTCTTGGATAATAATGCATAAGCAAACAAACAAACACCAACAAAAAGGGGCAAAGGGAGTAATACAAATTTTTTTAGAAAGAGTTTTTTTTTTTTTTTTAAAAAAGCTGTTTTATCAGTAACCTGGATGTCTTAAATAATCCTGCACAGCTGCAGAGCAGCAGGATGGAAATGTTACCTGCTCATTTCCCTTGGGTTACAAATGATCCAGTTGGAGTATAACTTGAGTTGCTGAACAAAAATTCAAAAATATATGTGGAGGAGAAATCTAATACAATTTTTTTAGAATGTTTCAATTATTTCATATAATACAATTTAATAAACCTCAGTGGGTTCAGAAACAGGCCAAAATTGTGTTCTTTATGTTTGGAATTTTTAGGTGTATAGAGTGAGATTGGCATTCAGATTTCTCTAAAACTCTTTTAGTGTAATAAAAATTACTGTCAAACAGTTTGCATTTTCTGGAGGCTTCAAAGTGTTCGAGGTGATATAGAAGATAAAAATGATCATGATGCATGCATGGCTTTTAAAAAAGTTGATCATCTGCAGATCTTTTGTTTTAAGCTGACTGTAGAATTACTTAATAAAAATGCCCCGCTGGCATTTAAGTAACAATGCATCCCTGGTATGTCAGTTAAAGTTCAGTATGTGAAACTTTTATAAAGAATGGCAAATGCTTCCCAGAAAACTGCAACAGGTACCGTATGGCACAGCGGTAATTCGTTGTGATCAGACTCTCGGACATGTGTGGACATTTATGATTTATGATTTATGACATTTATGATCACCACATTCCGTCTAAATCAGCCTGGACAATATAGTTACAGCTTAATATGGGTCGTACATGTTTTTATTTTGTCTTACACTATGTATTTTTGCAATGCAACTGTTAAATATGTTTTTTAGTATCAAGGTTTCTATTTCATCTACATTTTTGTTACACGTATAAGGCTTGTAATGTTTGCAGAGAAAAACTGACATTTAATTTCTTTTGCAAAGAAGGGAACAGTTTTTATATTTGCCTCCCAACTTTTATATTGCACTCTACTTTTATACAAGTACAGTGCTGCTCTGTGCACTGGATGAATGGATAGACAGATGGACAGATGGATGGATAGACAGACGTTTAGATGGATGCTCTGTGGTCAGATATGTAGGCTGAGCAAAGACAGCAGACAATGTGCAGCAACATCCACACCATCAGTGTAAAGGATGAGATCACTTAGACTGTTAAGAAATACACGCAGTCATTGAAAAATTCATAAACTCTATGATGTGCCATGTTCAGGATGAATTCCATTTTATTTATCAAAGTGCGCCTTTCTGCACATGTTTTTTGCATCACAGAAAAACATGGAGATTCACTCACTTCAGCATGCGAAGTGCTTGAGGAGGCTCACATAGACCCTTGGCTTATTTGCAAATTAATTCAGTTCATAATTTTCTCACCACATGGGAGTGGGAGACTGTAGGGTGATGAAATTTCAGCCTGAGGTCAGATGAAAACTATACAAAAAGGACAAAATGGCAGTGCCAGTAATAACACTGCAAAAGTAACGTGATAATTTGCTGCAAACCAATTGTAAAAAGGTTAATATTTTAAAGTGTGCTTTATTTCTAGTTGTTTAAGATCATTTTTAGATATGCCAAAATGTGTCAAGATAAACAATTCTAGTGCATTTGTAAGCTGAAAAGCTAAGTGATGTGCAATATAAAATTAGTTTTCTCTCGTTTATAATCCTCAAGAGAAAACACAAAAGAATGATAAAGGTTGCAGATTTAAGAATCAATCATGCAATCATGAGGAGACATTGAACTGATGGTCTTAACTATTGCTGCTTGAATTTTATAATAAGCTGACCTTTTGATAAAAAAGAAAAAAAAAAACTAATAAGGCCTAGTGTCAACAACCAGCAGGCTTGCAATACACTGTTGCAATTAAATGTCCAAATTTAAAATTGTTTTATTTATGTTCTTCCACAACAGTCACACATACTGTATGCATTTCTTTACATCTTTACACTAAATACCCCTCCTTCTGACAAACACACAATAAAGCAGATGGGAAAATTAACACAGCATGCACACGTTCTCAAAAACACGCAAGCATTTTGACTAAATTTGTTCAGAGGGTAAACACATGCCCATATTTGCACAGAAGCCTGTGGGTTCTTTCGTGTGCCACCTCACTCTCCTCCCTTCGCTGCGCTTGCTGTGCCCTCTGGTTGGCGGTGATTGATGATGGCCATGGTGAGGCAGATCATTTGGGTGGCCCCGTCTACACAGGACGTAAATCAAATCAGCTTTGCTAATGATTCTCAGACGCTTGTCTGGCAGATGTGGCCAGAACCTTTTCGCGTCTTGCAAAGTAGGACAAAAAAAAACATCAATAAGCCCCAGAATGATTCCATTTAACCATCATTTCCAAGGATCGAAGCTCAACTCCTCAAAGATTTCCAATTGAAACAGAGATACTTCTGTCATTATATGTAAACCATGCATACAGTACATGTATCGGTATGAAGCCCCATGTATTCTTGAATAAAATATGCAACAAGAATGTAACAAGGAACTTGACTGCCACATCATGTTCACACACCAAAATATCTTGTGTATATCTGTGTATACTAAGACACACCAAAGTATCTTGGAATGGGATGCACTAAAATATCTCAACCAAGGTGATCATAACAACATGGCAGAAGAAATTCGAACAGGCAAAGCCGGTGATCACTCTGGCTGTGGGTCCTGTCCTGTTGCTGGCTGTAATGTGATGGATAACCCTGGCACTTTAGAGAACCTAGGCCCTCAGGCCTCTGGGGGTGACCCATTACAACTTTTCATTAAAACGTCTGTTTGATGCAGCATCTTGATTTGTCCATAATTTATGATGCCATTACAAGCTAATTAGAGCCTTGATCCCTCAGCCCTGCAAAATATGCAGTTTAGAGAAGGCATAAACTGCTGGCATTTGCTCCACAAGTATTGGGGAAGGCTACACTTAACGATTCTTCACCAGATCTACCAACACCACAATTTGAAGTTATGCATCAACTGGTGCAAGTGCAGCCTGAAGCCTTTTTTGTAGCCTGAAAGTATCAGCATATTCAATGATTTTTGTCTAGCAAATAAAGGACCAAGCTGCTTAGAATTACATATTTCTATCTGTTTGACCTTGCTAACTCTGGTCATTACTTCTGTAGTAAACCAAGGTTAACAAAAATCTATTTTTTTTTTTTTTTGTTTGTTTTTCAGTGATGTAAAGTTATGTTTTCTTAAGGTCATTTTTTGGATCTGCCTTTTATCTGACTCTGAAATTAAAATTTTACAAAAATTACCACCAGACATGTTTTGGGAGGTCAATAAATAGTGCCTTGCAAGTATTCACACCCGTTGGACTTTTTTTTTTCTATTTTTTTTTTCTTTTTTTTTCAAATTATGTGACAACCACAGATTTAATATATTTTATTAGATTTTTTGTAATATGCCAACAAAACCTAGTGCCTGAATGTAAAGTCCAAGGATTTTTATTTATTTTTTTAACAAATACATATCTGCAATGATGCATCGAGCATCCCATTGTAAGCGTTAGCATGCTTGTCATTAGTAGGGGCAGAAACTCTGGTCCTGCAACTTTTAGATGCATCCCTGATCCAATACAGCAGAAAACTGTCTTCTCTTTATGTTGTCAACTTCCACAGAGTCCTGCTTATAATTACATTACTTGATTCAGATGTGTTTTAGCAGAGACACATCAAAAACGCATAGGCTACCATCTATAGATACTGAAGTTTGACACATGTTTTAGTCAGAGTTGATAGGAAGGTGGATGGAGCTGAAACGGGGTAATTCTGGAGGCTTGAGACTTCCAGGAGGACTATAATCCCAAAAAAATTAGCCAGAGCTGCAACAGAATGATTATATCAAAGTAGGATAATAAAATGGAAAAAAGTTCAAGAGCTATGGACACTTTTGCAAAGTACTACCTGTGACAGAGTAGCACATTCTTTAAACTCTGTATGAATTAGGGATATATTTAGCTCTAAATAGATTTGCATTCACTGTTATTTGACCCTAAGATGTCTTGTAAACCAAAAACTGTGCATAATCTCCATACAAAACTCTTTTTTCTTAGATCAGTCTCACAGAGAGTACCTGTCCTCAGCCACTTGTCTATTAGACTGAAGGGGGTTAAGTGGGGAGGGGATTGAGGGGTACTCATCAAAACCAGAGCACCCATGCATGAAAGTCAATCCACTGCTTGTGTGTGTTTTATTTATTCATTAGTGACAACTGGCTTGAAAAGCAAGAATGAAAAAAGACAAGCAAGTTCCATTTAAATAAGCACTGCATCCCTGGAGCAGAGAGCGAAAGAAAGGAGAGAAAACGTGTGTGCGTCAGAAAGAAAACAGCTCATGGAGGAAAGAGAGATGAAGGAAGGGTGGGATGGCTTCTTTTAATTTGGGGAACCCCTCGAGGGAAATTGAGCCTGTGAACACACAATTAAGACAGTCATCAGTGAACCGCGCGTGAGGAACTGGAGCGATGACCGTAAAAGAAAATATGATACGAAAGAGAGGGAGGAAATTACACGAGGTGTTATTATCTGAAGTCGCACCAAAGCCATCCCCATTGATAATTGCTCCAAAACAGCTTCAGATGAGCTTTATTTTAGAAATGATGAATGTAACTAACACTCAGGTAATCTATTACAATTACGGACAGTTTGGAAGGAGGGGAGGGGTGAGACTATAATCATTGGCCAATTATCATCCTATTATAAATGTTAAGTGGCCTCATATTAGTGTCAGCGCCCCTCATTTGATGGGAGAAAATAATTGTTAACCTCTGTAATAGCAATACGCAAAGTATTTAACACACCCCAGGGGGTCCTCTCAAGCCTCGTAAACAAACTATGCTGAAAGCCTGGATGGAAATTTACAGGCTTCCTCAATATTTTTTTTTACTTTATGTGTTGGACTGTTTAGGTCTGCCTTTGACCTGGAATGAGTTTAATGTGTAAAGTAGTGTTACTAACATACAAAATGTGTGCTAATTTTATCCATCTACAGCTTCTTTTTTTTTGTGAAAATAGTATGCCTTAGCCAAGTTACAAGACTCATATTCAGGTGTTTACTTTGAAAAACATTAAGTTTTGAAAGAATTAGATTTTTTGAAAGAAAAAACTACTAATTTTTTAGGGTGTTTATTTTAGGCAGCTCACTTAAGTTGCTGTCTTGCACTATTCCCTTTTGTTTTAGCTCAGTTATATTAAAGTCACAGCAAATAAAGTTTATGTGAAGATTTTTTCTTGCTCATTACAGTTTACTGCAACATGTTAGAGTAATGTAGGATAACAAAAAAAAAAAATCAACTGTGAACATAAAGTTGAAAGTTTATTTTAATAAGAGGGATCATCTTTTCTTTAGTTGTTCTGGACAATTTTCTGGACATGGTGCGTACTCTGGATTTTGAAAAACAAACAGCTCCAATCAGATTTTGGACTCGACAATGGGGGACACAAAATAAAGTTTTTAGATACAAATATTTTCCCATATTTAAATTTCTTTCTCCATACCAGTTGAGACCTGGAAAGTTTTTAGTTGCATCCTTTT
The DNA here is from genome assembly GCF_000485575.1 of Poecilia formosa. Classification (NCBI taxonomy): domain Eukaryota; kingdom Metazoa; phylum Chordata; class Actinopteri; order Cyprinodontiformes; family Poeciliidae; genus Poecilia; species Poecilia formosa. The sequence continues at coordinate 126,808 of NW_006800024.1, read as the reverse complement.
GTGAAAGAATCAGAGTAAGAACAACAGGAGGTTTGGCCTCCATCTGATACAGTATGGGATAGAGTCAATAAAGAATATCGAGGAGGCTTTTTTTTTATGAAAATGCAATTAAAATCTAATTAACCAAAGCGCTGTTACAATACCAATATATTTGATTCATGTTAAATAGAGTTAACTTAATTGGTCAGCTTAGAAATGAAAGCCTCAGAAAAACTTATTTCTTTTTCGAACAAATATGGAAATGGGAAATCCAGTGATAGTATAAGCAGCGCTGCACTTCCTCTCTCCAGTTCACAAGAAGAGACAAGAGATTCAGGAAAGTATATTTTTCAATAACTTTTCTTTGGAGTCAGGTGAAACCAAATCCATTTAGCTTGTAGATAACAGTCAATTTTATATGAATGACTCTCCTAAGTCGACCTGGGGTATATGAATTTAGGAAATCACTATTTGCAAATAACTTTCAATTTCTTTCCGTCTCAAATCAAGTTTTTCAGGAAAATCTCTTTGTGGTATATTGCATCCAGCTGAGTGGACGTTATTGTGGTGGCTCTCAGGTGGGCTTTTATATAGTGAGGCTGGACCCTGGGGTCCTGTGTCGCCTCTGGCTTATATTGAGAAAGACACCAGAGTGACGATCTTTCCCAATAGCCTGACTCTCTCATTCAGCGAATCCTCTAAGTGAGTTACCTGTCTAGGAGGGTGGCTTAGATAGAATGAAACACTCGCTTGTCACTTTTATTAACCCTCTTAGACCCCCACAGCACCCCTTCATCCCCCATAACCTCATACAACATCTTGAACCCCATCTTCCAACTCAACAGAATCCCTGCGTTTCTTTTCCTTTGTCTCCTACATTAACACACAATTCTCTCTATCGCACCCCCTGAAGCAAAAAATCATCCCCATTTTGCATAATGCTCCATTTAAACGGATAGCAGTGACATGAACAGAGTGAGATGGAGTGAATAGGGACGTGATGAAGCTTTGTCCTCGCTCTCCCCATCTCACACACACTGCAACTCCCTCTCCCTTCTTAGCTGGATGTGACCCCTGGTGGCAGTTATCATCCAAAAGGTCACAGTTGGTCCCTTGTCAGATGAGCAGGACAAAACCCTTCCAAACGCAGTACCCCACTAGACTGTTCCTGTGAAGCCACATACTCACTTCACCCCTCTTCATCAACACAAAGCTTCCAGCCCATCTAGAAAGCTTTACCCTCTTTAGCCACTCACTTGTGAAAGTCAAACATGATTCCTGGAAACCGCAGATGTGACAAAGAACAGAAAGTTAATGGGATCAATGAGACACAAATGTATAATTTAGGACATTTTAAGAGTTATTATTGGATTATTTTGAAGGGGCAGTATCATGTATTTTCCAGGCACATAGTGACATTTCACAGCACAATCAAGGAACTAAGTTATTTTCAGTTGTTATAAAAACGCTGTATATATCAAACATGACTATATAAATTTGACTTGATATGTTAACTGAAACAAAAAAATCTGTATTTTCTCTTCTTTCTTATGCACTTCTTGTTACTGTGTACTATTTTTATTTTTTTATATTTGTATCATGTTCGAATAAAATTTCATTTCAAATTTCATTTCACTTTGTAATTTAACACATTGAAATTGGGCCTCTGTCTCTTTAAGAAGCACCTTCTCTTTCCAAAAACTCCGCCTACATCATCACAACCATGCTTCTCATTATACTATTCTTATAGGAGCATTGAAGTGAGAAGTAGTTGGTTTAATAAACTCAATAGAAGCACAGGTGCACTAGGTGTTTGCTAATTGCTGCCACTAGTCTGGGGGAATTGAGTGGGGAAGGCATGGAGGAGGGAAAGGTGGAAGCTCAATTGGAGACTGCAACTCTGAATAGGAACATTGTGGAAATAGGCCTTTGGGCACCCAAGAATGACTCCCACAGGAGATCCACATAAAATTCAAAAGAGTCAACTGTGGCCCCTACTCTGCCCTTTAGCATAAAACAGCTGTAAAAGGGGATACCTTTATTAGTATAACTGTTAGGTAAGACATTTCAGCAACATTTTCCCGTATTGCCTCTATAGTATAATGCCAAGGTCCTTAAGCTATGGTTCAAGTAAAACTGGTGGTATTCAGGTTTTATTACTTTAGTTGTGCTTAGTAGTACTTTAGTGCTTCCATAAAAAACATGCTGATTTGCATGGTAACATTGAGCTTACAAGTAATAACGGCCACAGAGATTAGGGGTTTAGTGCACATTGATCTGTCCTTTGTCAGTGATTTCTATAAAAAGTAGTCCAGAGGTAAAAATCTCAAAAAACCAACAGTACAAACGGAAGTGGAAGTCATTATACCAGTAGCAGGCCCTGCTGGCTGCTTCTGCTGTGCTTCATTTTACTTTAAAGTCAGATCTTGTATCTGAGAGGGACATCAAAACGGCCTGAACTGTGGCCCTGCTTCCCTTTTGAGCTGTATTTGCAATTGTCATGATGGTCAACAAAAATCCAGAGTTCTGTTAATTGATGACTCAAAATGTACTGTATTCATATGTTGCCTCAAACATGCAAAGTTTTCTAGTGTTTCATCTTCTTCAGGTCTTAAAAAGCTGTACATATTTTAAAAATCTTCAAAAACTCAGTAGTTGACAGGCAATACGTGTATGCATCAGAGTTTTATTAAATAAAAAAAAATGAACAAAACTTCACAAAGACACTCAGAAAATAATGACAGAAAGTAGCATTGTCGACAACTCTATCCATCTTTTCTTCTGTGGCACAGTCTTAAATATTTCAACTGAAGGGTGGGCAGAGACTAAACAGAACCTCATGAATTCAAATGTGAGATGCCTGGAATGCCAATAGTTTCATTCCTTCCTGCTGCTACCAATTTATATTTTCCATATGAGTCCTTAAATGGCAAATAGAAGGCAGTTTGTGCCCTTTTATGGCTCCTCGTTTCCACCTCTGGGGACAGAAATGGTCAAAAGTCAAGGAAATTCCGATTCCCCTGCACAGCAGACCAAGGGCAGCTAAACACAAACCAAACAGCTCCCATAATGCTTTAGAGTTGGCAAACTTGGACTCCCTCCCTCAGAGATCTGCAAGTATTCTAAATGGTAATTATTGCGCACAAACACACATGCATACACAGCACCTGGACCGCTCAAATGAAATGCAAAAGACAAAGAGGGGAAAGGGAGGGGCTCTTGGAAAGTCAGAAAAGAAAATGAGGTGTAGTGTGAAAAAAAATGGAGAAAAAAAATGGAGAGAATGAAGCAAACCAGGAAAAAGGACAGTGCGGGAAAAAAGTGGAGGTATGTAAATGTGAAGTCAGAGAGTTCAGATGGAGAGAAGAGGTATAATGTGCTGAGCTGACCTAGGGCCATAGGGCCAAGTGTCCAGGGGCCATTTGGGGACGATGGCCAGATCTCTGTGGTTATCATTATTTTGAGGGGGAGGTCTTCTCTATCCTTCCTTTGATCCTTCCCCCTCTTCTAACTCAGATTCTTTTCCTCTCGCAGGGCAAAGGTGAGGTGGCCTGGGGAGCTAAGCAAGGTGAAGGGTAACATGGGGCAAGCTCTGGGTCGGTGGCTGTCGTTAGCGATGCAACTTGACCTGCTCACCCATAACTTGAAGTTTTACTGCTCAGGTCTCTTTTCTTCATTTTTTTGTCATACACCATCTTGCTCTCTCACCGCTGCCAGTCCATGTTGAATTTTAATGGCCTTAGAATGCATTGAGAGAACTTGCTGGAAGAAGTTTGCCAAAAGTATTGAAATAACATGTTTGGACATTTTTTATCTTTAATCAGCTTAAATGTGATCTTAAGTCTAGATTTACAAAAGTTTGCAGTGAGATAATATAGCAAAAAACAGTGTTTGCAAAGACTGTTTTGAAAGCAGCTGGGCGCAGGGTGCAGTGTTACATTAATAAGATTAAAACACTTTACACGGGTAAAAACTATACAGTGCTTTGCAGAAGAAAAACAAAGGAAACATAAAAATGCAACCCAATAGGTAGAAGAGCTAAAAACATCTAACAGTGTCTAAAAATAACTCAGTCATCACATAAAAACGGCAAAAAAGTTACACAATTAATGTTAAGTGTCATCTTGTTCATTTAACACCTGGTAGCCACATTTAGAATAGATTGAAAATAGTCATTATCCTTCTTATTTAAGTATACAAAGACAAAAGATTGAAGCATGAATGATCTTCTTTAGCAAAATGAACAGGAGCAGAAAGAGAGAATAATCCTATGTTATCGTACATATGGTTTATATACTGAACTCATTTTACTTATTCCAGATGTTGAAAGAGACCAAAAACTGAATAAACTGGTTCAAGTGGGAGATTAGATGGTGGAATGACCCTTGGACCTTAAATCTATGAGATCAAAAACACACTTTCCCATCCAAAACATGTGGCACTTTCCTTAGATTAGAAATTGTCCCAATTTACAAAACCTTTACTTCGCAAAAGGTGTTCTTTTCACAGACACGAAGCCGATGGCACAAAGAGCCCCCAGCCCCTTTCATTGTCAAGCTTTCTTTTCTCTTCTTTGCCGCCAACACCACCACCCTCTTTATCAGTGCAATTACAGCACAAACAGACTCATCATTGGCCCAACTGTCCTCTCCTATCACCTTTATTTCCACAAGCAACCTAATTAGTCCTAAAGAGAGAAAAGCCAATAAGCAGAGGAGAGTGGAGAGGCAGCAAGAGAAAGGACCAGCTATCATGTCTGTCCGTGTGGCTTTGTAAGTGTTTGTGTGTGTACGGGTATATATTGCTCTTCTGTTTTTTTTGTTGTTGTTGTCCTCATGCTTTCTATATCCTATTTTCCACAGAAAGAAAGCCTTCAAAGGAGCGATTGTGCAGAGCAGCTGAAGTGGTCTGTTGGTAAGCGGACGGCGGTGCGACACAACAAACATGGCTGGCACTAATCAGGGCCCTGGCTAATGTAAACAATGTCATTTTTGCCCTTAATGAGCCAATTTTGCGCAGATATGAGAGGGCTAACAATTGGGGCATCGCCTTTGATGTGATTCATCTGAAGGTTTGTTTGTGATCGCTTGGCACTTTTTGTTGGAAGCCCTGCGCCCAGCTGCTTTCATCTACCCCTGAAAAGGGAGAGGGACGACTCACTTGGGTGCATACGGGAGGGAGGGGGATGAGGGGGGTAAAAATAATAATTTTCTTTTCGCTTGCCTTTTTTTGAAAGACATAAACCCTCCCCCTTTTTATTATAAACTAGCACTAATCAACTGACCAGCCCCCTCCTTCTTGTCCTCATCTCCTCTAGCTCCACACACTTTTGTGAACACGGATAGCATCATCTATGAGGGATAAAAAAAAATAAATTAAATAAAAAATGAACATGGTCCATGCTAGTTGTCTATAGTGATCAAATAGCGAACTCATTAAAAGGCGCCCCGGTGTGCGAGCAGTGGACACTGACAGGGTCTTCATTAACATGATGCTGACAAAAGGTGAGGCAGACCAAAGAGGCAGCCGGCAGGCCAGGTGTGTGTGCTGCGGCGCTTTTCAAGACCTCACTAGCCAGAGGCAGGCGAGCACACTCCATCAAATATTATACTGACCAAGAATAAACGGGCTATGGAAAGAGAAAAGAAAAACAGAAACACAGCTAGATAAATAGTTTACAGAGTGCATTAAAGCCTCTCACCATCCCAGTAGCAAGGAGTTTGATTCAGATTATTCTTGTAAATAAGTGAAACAACTTTTTGCTACTTTGTGTTACATGTCCACACATCAATTAATCTCACCAGTTAGCAAATCATATCAGCCTCATGGGTTATGACTGAAACTATAGATTAATTCTTGACTTTTCAAGGGAGTTTAAAACTGCACTTAGAGATTTAATCTATTATTCACTGAAGGAATAAACATTAAAAAAAACAGTTTACTGAAACTATTGTCAAAACATTTGTTTTTTAAAATCCAAACATAAATGGATTTCTGTATTTAGAAAGTTTATCAGACTGATGTAACAATCTAATCAATTCTAAGAAATTGTGTTGTATTTTTTTTTAGTTCTAAGCAGAAAATCGTAATTAACAACAGTAGAGGCTTGAAAACATCTGTGTGGACTTAATCTACATAATGTGTTTCACTTGGTGAAAACATTTCCTCAAATAGATGAATCTTAATAATATTCAAATTTATTATGTTGCACCTGTATGTGTTAAAACCGTCGCTCTTACGCAGTGGATTTTATTTTTGTTGTTTTAAAAAAGAATCCTTACAGGCTGACTGATTCCTGTGGATATGAGCCTGTTTTAATCTGGCTTCAAAACACATCTAAACACAGAAGACAGCAGTGCTTCTATTGAGTCAAAGGAAGTTACTTCAAAACAGGACTCCAGACCTTTGCTGCTCCAGGTTTGGATGACTGAAGATCCTTCACTTAGGATTTCAAACAAGGTTTTTCATGCTAAGAAATCTTCACTTAAAGTTACAAAAAAGTTATGGATAACAAAAACACATCAATGAGAGGTTGGCCAAAGAAATACAAATTAGCATTCCATACAATGTAAAACAAACATTTATCACAGCTCCAAATATCGGCCTGGTCCTGGTGACTCGGTTCGCTTTAGTTTCTTGCATGATGGAAAGTTTTGTTCAGAGACTTCATTCTCAGAAAGAAATGTGATACAGATTCATGTGGGAACAGTAATCAAAGAGCTAATTTTCAGGTAATGTGACAGTTATATGTTGTCAAACAGGCAATATGCTAAAGTGTTTTTTATTTTGTTTGAACTAATGGTTCATTTTGTTCAAAAAATTAAATTTAGCTAGTCAGTTAAAATCAGCAAAAGAGCAAAGAATCTTTTGCTGATCAAAGGATGATTCACACTTTATATACCATTTTTAAGGAGGATGTAACCTGTTGCTAAGGTTTCAATATTATGATATTAAAGTGAACTCTTTAAAGTTCACAAAAAGGCCAAAATACCACACAAATAACAAAAATAAAGCAGGACAGAGGAGAGATATTGATGTAATGAAGTTAGTCAAAGGAGGTGACCACAGGCAATACTTCGCCCCATGTCCATGCCCATTGAAATCAATCAATGGAGCTGAAGTGAAGTCAGCTCCAGGCCAGTCAGCCAGGCAGGCCCCCATTACAGCTACCTATACACATACACACACACACACACCTTTGTCAACCTCTCTTGCCATGAGTCAGGGGCCCTCTGGGGCCAACACACACATAAGCACACACTGCACCTGCTGGGCCCTGCAGTTACCAGCTGTCAACTCCACGTGTTCAGCGCCGTCTGTCTCGTGTGTGTGTGTGTGTGTGTGTGTGTGTGTGTGTGTGTGTGTGTGTGTGTGTGTGTGTGTGTGTGAGAGAAGAGCAAAGAGGTGCAGCAAAGTTACAAATCAAAGCTGGGGACAGAAAAAGAAAATCATGTGGGCCCTTCAAGGACATGCACTTTCTGTCAACATATGCTAAAAATAAATTAGCAAGGCATCAATATTTGTTTTCAGATAGAAAGTTAAAATTAAACCTACAGTTTTAATTGAAAACAAAGCATAGCAGAGCAGATTAGAGAGAGCAATATACAGTGCTGAATGTTCAAGACGGGGGGAAGTATCTGGAGAACATCAACACATGCACAGGGAGGACATGCAGATTCCACGAAAAAAGGTTTCAGCCAGGATTTATATCCATAACATTTCTACTGCAAGACAACAGTGTGATCAACTGAACATGCCAAGCTAAAATGATAGACAGATTTCCTCTGCCTGATTTGATTTCTAAATCTGGCTAATTTCAGCAGGAACCAATTATACAACATGTAATAAATACTATTGTTAAAATTAATTACATTTTAACATGTTGACAGACATAATTTAAAACAATTACTTTTACTCTACAGCTTCATCATTTAACCATCGCTAAAACCACAAATGAAAAAATAAATAAATGAATACAATTAAAAACAGTAAACAAACATGCTGGGACCTGCTTTATTTAATGTGAAGCTTTGCTCATTTGCTTTCTTAATCTCTTCTGCTGATCAGTTATACAAAGTAAATTGAAATCAAGTAGCAGCAGGTGCCACCATTAGCCAGCAAAATGGATAGATTTGGTATAAAAATGAGAGTTTACCTTCAGGGCATGACCTTCATCCTAAAACCCTTCCCCACCTCTGTAAGGGACGGTGAGATGGGAAGGCGGGTTCACCAACAATGAAAAACGTGTCTATTTTGGAAGGAAGAGGGCAAAAAAAAATCAATAATGTGTTGTGATGTGAAACTGATTCCCACTGGGTTTAGCTGTGTTCTGAGCAAGCCTGTTCTCTGTGTGGCCCTGAGGTAAATAGTGTACTTTGTTACAGTGTACAGCAGTAAGCCTTGGAGACGTGTGCAGTGATTAAGCCGCACTGGAGCACATTAGCTCCGACCATGTCAGAGCCGGCTAAAGCAGGGTTGGCATGGAAGGGAAAAGGATGAAGAGAAGGGCGCACCAGAGGGAAGTGGATAAAGAAAAGGTCAGAAGAGAATAAATGAAAGAAAAATACAAGGGAAAATGAGTAAAAGACATGTCATAGAAGGGTTCCCCACTGCAGATACAGTTTCACATGAAGAGGCAGGTAAGGAGCTAAGGAAGGCTAATACCCTGGACTGTTTCACTTGTGACAATGAAGAGAAAGGCTGCAGGGACGGTTAGCGGGAGGGACAGTCTAGAAAAGAAGGATGAAGAGGAAAATAGACACGGGACAGGGCCGGAGAGAGTGACAAATTCCCTGCTGATGACTATTTACAGGCAATTCCCCTGCACGGCATAAACCCAGGGCCTCAACCCCCTTTTCTCATTTTCTCCTCTTTATTTTTCCCTTCCCGTCCTTCTCTGGTAAATTTGTCACTTTTGCATAATGGTGCTATGTGCTGTTAGCGTGGAGCAATGCATGGTGCCGGTGGAGGTGGGACTGGCAAGATGAGCAGACTAAATGTGTGATGGGGAAAGTGGGGATGGTAATGGAAGACAAGACATAGAGAAGCTGATAGCAGCAATTCCTTTGCTCAATCTCTGACCATCTCCCTAAACTCCCAACCCCCCTCTCTTGTTTTGTCCCTCTTTGGCCCCTGTCACCCACCTCTTGCCTCTATCCTACCGTAACACCCCTCCTTTTTTCACTCTTTGCTTTCTCTCCTCTGCCCTACACCACCCCTCCACCTCCCCCTTGTCTCTCCAGGAGGCAGTTGTCAATCAAGTGCGTCTCCCACAATCCCTCTGGAGCTCATTGTGCCCGCGGTCGCTGGCGGAGGCAGGCGTTGCGAGGCGGCGGAGAGCCGCAGATGGAGGGAGCGCTGTCAATCATTGTCACTAATTATTAATTTCTGTCACTCAGGCCCCTGTGGCAGCCACAAAGTGAGGTCCTCTCACACTCTCCAGCCCTCCCTCCTTTCCTTCTCCTTACTCCTCATTTCACTCATTCACCGAGCCGGTCTGTCCCTCCCAAACTCCATCCCTCTCCACTGCCTTCCAGGTCCCTCGTTAAAGTCTCTGTTGCTCCTTCGCCTTTGCCTCTTTCATTCGGGTCAAGTGATGCCTCCGTTCCTCCCTCTTCTTGCTCTCTCTTGTTGCAGTTTGTCTCTCCCTCGCCCTCTCCCTCTCTAAGCAGTCCCATGGTGAGCTGATTTGGTATGCCACCCTGGCCACAAAAAGTTCAACCTTTCATTATGTGGTACACGTGCACTCAGAACTGCCCTCTACCCTCTTCTCCTCTCCCATCACCAGGTCACTCCCCTTGACTCTCTGCTCCCTTTTAATTGTATTCTGCCCTCCACCTCGCTTACTATCATTTTTCTCCATCTGACCCTCCTCTCTACATTACAGCAGATTCAGCTGCTCCTCTGCGTAACTGTTTCTCTTTTAGGATGGGGTTCTGATCTGATTCGGTGAACTTAGCCATTTTTGATCGGAGCTAATTCCACCTGTAACATTCCTGTGAAGTGGCTTAATGAGGTAGGCCTGACCCCATGTAGAGGCAACGAATGTTACAGGGCCAGTTCTGATCCAATTCCCATATTTAATTATCAGACGTCCTTGGCCAGGAGGAGTTAAGCGGGTTCACCGTCATGCATTCACAAGGAGTAAAACACAAATTTCAGTGTGATGTATAGATGCATTACCAGCAAGCGTGATCAGTCACATGCACAAATAAACACATGCACTTAATATATTCTGTTTTACCCAACAGGAAAACCTTAAAGAGCTCATTCACTCTTTGGCTTTGGTTCAACATTTACACCCACTAAAGTTTGAGCAAACCAAGTTTACAATCAAGGCATGGTGTATACACTCACTGCACGTAATTTAACTGGTTGTTCATACAAATAGCAAATCAACCAATCGCAGGGAAGCAATTTGCATCCAGACAGGAAGTTCAATGCAAGAATCAGAATAAGATAGGAAGGAGACACCTTGTTCAATCTACAATACAAAGAATTAATTTCTGAAGGAAAGATTGAAAATTAAAAAACTTTCATCCTGAAAACACTTACATGTTATTCAATGGGTCCATGAGAACAGTTGAGGGCTTTGGCTCTTTTTTTTTACAACTTCTCCTTATTGGTTGCTAGTAGAAGAGTCCAACCCAGTTCTAGAAAGAGAGACATGATAAAGTGACTAGGGAGTATATATTCGCACAAGCAAAAATATACAGGACAACAAAAAGTTCACAAAGTAACTGATTTTATTTCAAAAATAGGTGGTTTTAAAAAATATAAATACTTTTACTTTAAGTCCATATGCCAAAGTCACAGATACAACTAAATTTTAAGAAAATTTGATTTTAGTTATGCTGTTATCATCAAAAGATTACAAACTAATCTAGATTATTTCATACTTTCCAACAGGAATTTCAACAAAGCTCTCCCAGTTAGCACACAGATTAATTTTTCACAAATAAAATCCAACTAAAAATGAATTGCAGTACTTCCATCTTCATCTAATATTAGAAACATTGGAGATAACCCTTTTTTGTAAATACTTTGGAGAGTTCCTTTCTTCCTTTGTATCTGCTGATGCAATTGTCATGAGAGACCTGTGTTATTTGTTCAGGACAGGGAATAGATTGCATTGAAAACGAAGCTTCAACTTTTCTAACTCAATACACTTAAACCAGATTTATTTGTTTTTTAACAAAGTTTTAGTTATGAGTTATTGATTTGGGAATCTTAAACATGTGAAGCAGCAGCAGAATACTTCCTGCTCCTTGGAGTCAGACTCTTAGTTTACACTTCTCATGTGCTCATGAATTAACAGGAGAACATATTGAGTTTTTGAGATAAAGAAAACCAGCAAGAGTTTGTTCTTGTGTGGCGTATGGCATACTTACCCTTTACTTTATATGAATAAAACTAAGCTGCTCATAATAAAAATCCATAAGCTTAACTATGTAACTAACCAATTATAAGACCATTAGATTTTCCTCCAAGTTACAAAAACATTTGTTTGGCTAGTTGCTAAAATTGGCCATTCAGTCCAAAAATATTGATCCCATGTTTTCTGTTCTACTAAAAAAATATTAACCACTTCTGTTAGGTTTTTAATGATATTTTAAGCAATATTTAAAACAGTTTTTTTTATAAGTTTTATTGAAGAATGTCTTATTTTTACTCGCTCTGAAAACCAAGAATTTAAAATATTTATTACTATAATCCTTATTTAGAAGTTACAGTACAGTTATTATGAAAATAAATAATATTTACAAACAGAAAGTCTTTAAGAGTTGCTTTGGTTTGATTAGGAATCATAATTTGTTATATTTTGTAAGTGTCAGCAACCCTGAATAGTTACCAGAACCAAGATCAGCAATAAATGGGGTTTAAAACAACTTAAGAGAAAATATTTCCAATCATATCAAAATATATGCGAGATGTTATCTTCAAACTTCATGTAAAATACTTAGACCACTGAATTACAGTGGTCTAAGTAAGTGGTAAACACTGAATTACCACTGTAATTCAGTGTTCTTAGACCACTGAATTACAGTGGTCTAAGAACATATGCATGAAATGGGACAGGGACAGGGAATCAGTTAAATAAGAAAAGGGGGAAAAACTTGCGAATTCACCCAGATCTACCATCACCAGCAGCCTGTAATAAAGATTCAAATTTAGAACAGGGAAATAATATTACATACTTTAACAAGCTTTTAGCTACTTCTGTGCAAATAAAATTCAGAAACCCCACGTTTACAGGATTAGAAAGACATCCTAGAAATCCAGTGTATATTTTCATCCTGATTCTCCTCCAGGAGTACATTTTGGAATCCACCATTGTTGCTAATGAGGTTATAAGAAAGAGGCCAGCTGGGCATCGCCGATCCTTTGCTTTCCTCCCACCACTCAATCTATACCTTTCTATCAATCTATTCATTAACCCTCCCACTTTTCTACCCCCTCAGAACCTTACAACACCCCCAGAAGACTTCTACCACAAACCCTTTGTCTCCAAGTACACACCACTTACTCCTAGTATTTAATGTCCATTATATTCTTTCAACTCTAGTCTCCTATTTTCATTTTTTTCCTATGAATCTGACTTTTCTTTTCCTCTCCACTCCCATCATTTGTTTTTCATTCTTTGTGTTCTTCCATTTCTCATCTCTTTATGCCAGTCACTCTCTCTCTATCAGGTTGTCTTTAAACTCATCCCTCTCTCTCTGTCATCACCTCATCTCTCTTTTCCTCTGTGAGAGTGCGTGTGTGCGTGCGCGTGGGTGAGTGTGTGTGTTTCTTTACGGGAATGTCAGCATTCAGCACCTCAGCGGAGACAGGGTTTATTGGAGTAATGCATTTATCACTGCTGCAAGCCAGGGCCTCACCTCCTTCTTTGAGCCAGTGAGTAATGAAAATAGGATCACATCTGACAACACTGCAACACACACACACACACACACACACACACACACACACACATTTACACACGCCAAGACACACAAATGTAATCCTGCACACTCTCAAGCCAACAAACTGGATATTTGTGCCTAAAAAACTGCTTTCATTTAAACACGTCCTGATAAGCACTTATGCAACACAAACCTTTAAACCTAAGAAGTGATGCTTGTCTGCGCAAACACAAGTGCTTTGATAGATTCCGTATCATTTAAACAAAAACTTGCTATCAGTCCATAATTTACTAATTGTTTGGGAAATATAATTAATTTAATCTAAGCAGCAAATTAACAGTGTTTGCTTAATTACACAGAAATGAGTGGAACAATCCAAGGAATATATAAATATGTTGTGAAATCCCCTCGAGTTACTCTGTCTTCTGTGTTTGAAAACTGACTTTATAATTCCTCTGTAGTGGGCAGATTAAAAAAAAATGCAGTTTAGCAATTTAAATGGCTTAGATCATAATTTTCTTAACTTCTCCTTTTTAGTTGAGTTCAGGCTTGTGGTTCATGATAGTTGTATTATTTCCCCAAGATCAAATTAAAAGAAAAATGTTAAAGTAAAAGTCGATCCCCAAAGCAGCTGAGAACACAACCAAAAGTTGCCAAAGAGTGATGATATGCTAGTGATGCCAAAGAAGAACATCAATACATAGCCAAAACAAAAACTGATAGCAAAATCTTTACCTCAAACCTGTGTTCTTGAAAAGCAACTTTATACATCGAATCATCCAGAGAGGAGGACATCAGGAGAAATGTAGTTAAAGTATAGTAGCTTGGAGACCTGACAAACCAGCACTCTATGACTTTGAAAAGTATCCTGCTGTGAACTTTCCATAACTCGCACAACTTCCTATAACCAACAGTGGTAAATGTGTCAAAACTGGAAAACAAAACACAAACATTCTGCCTGCATTCAGATGTGATTTCTGCTCCAGTCAAACCAGTATTGCCCTCTGATGAGTATCAATATACATCAACATGTTTCTTCCAACAACTTGAATCAATAGTTCACTTCTTTCACTGATGCATGGATCTGTCAATCAATGCTTGGCATTAAAAGAAAACCTGACAGCCTGACCTATCCTTCTAATTAACTGGCTAATAACTGGTGACATTAAGAACATTGAAGACTTAGTTAATCCTTAGATATAGGCAAGAAAAATTTGGTGAGATATTGACACAATAGCAAAGAAAACATACTTTCTTGAAGCAGCTGAATGCTGAATTTCATGCTTTTGATCCTAATACACACACACACAACTCAAACTGGAAACTCATGAAAAATGTCAAACTTCAAAAAATCTTGCAGTGTTGTATCTGCAAAACGAGTATTCTGATAATAGTGGAAGTTGATTATGGGTAACAATCATTGTTTTAATGCTATCAAAGTTTGTTACTATATATTTTATACTGGCAGAGGAAACATCAAAAGCAAAAACTACCGTAAAATGTTCTTGACAAACTTTATGCTGACAAACAATACATAGATTTCCATACATGCTTTGGCTAGTTGTCCTAGTCATGACACCAATATTGCCATAGTAATATTGGTGTCAAAACTGTGTAGCATACATGTAGAATATGTATTGACAGCAGATGGTTACATCTATGATAAAAGTTTGGGCTATTAGAAGATAAGGTTTTGCTTAAAGAGGTGCTGGAAAGGTAAATGACACAGAAACACAATTCAGATTTGATGTACTTGGTACCATATATTAAGTGATCTGAATAATAATTCAGTATCTAAATTAACTGAACAGAATGTTATACATGCCAATTTTGCATCTGAATTCAATAGATTGAAGCTGCCTCGACAGCAAACAAGAAGATAAAAAACAACAAAGCACGTTAATGAAGACACAATAGTAGTAAATACTAAGCTAATACTAATAGCATCGGGTTAGCAGAGCATCTTACTGAAATACATCACATTACCATTAGCTACCAGCAACATGCTAGCAGAATAAACAAACAGACTCACCAATTCCATGCTACATTCCAGGATTCCGCGACGCCAGCCCCCAAAAACAGCCGTAGACGCCATTCCAAACGCACAGTCTCAGGCGCTTTAAGTTCAAAGTGCATTTATTTTAAAACATTAGCCAAATAACCATTTGTTTGAGACAGACCAACACAGATACTTCAGCAAATTCTCGCACTTGCACTCCCGATTAGCAAAAGGTCACAGCAGCTTGTAAACATCATAGCATAACTTGTTCGCTACCGAGGTGAACTTCTTCTTGGCTGAAGGTGTGTTCAAGGAACCGGGATATTGGAATAATACCGTTTTTAACCTGGATTACAAATGCTTCAAGCAAACTGCATTTGTGTTTGAGAAGAATTTATTCTTTACCTGTTCCTACTTATTGGGGTTTGACATTGGTTCCTTCATAAATGATCTTTAGAGTACTTACTCAAGTATTTTTTTTCCTGTGTCTGTCACTGATGAATGCGAATGAATCCATTCAGTATTCCTGATTAAAATGTCTTTAGGAAGCAGACACTGTGGACTCAGATTACATCATTATATGATATTAATTTCCTACTTCTCAGGGAGACATAGGTAGACAGTTTTTTCTTTGTTTAAAAAAATAGAGCAAAAAAATTTTTTATTTTAAATGATCATTTACTATCTACGTTAGATTTTTGTATGTTGAATATAATGTGAAATATGATGATATTCCCCCCTAACAATCAACCATTATGTGATGTAAGTCTGAGATGGTGATTTTTTTTTTCAACTTAATGGTACAGTCACAAGACAAAGGTTTAACATGGGCTAAGTCTTATTATTTCTGAGAAACTTTCTGATATTACGTAGCTTTACTAGACTATTAATATGCTAACATCTTTATCTTCCAATTTAACAGAAATTTGAGCAAAACATGTCCAACTGTTTCAGCCAAGGTTTCATCTGGAGAAAGAACTCAGGTAAGGATCAAGTGTTAATGGCCAGGGGTGCCTGTCTTATCTCATTTGTTCTGGCAGTGTCGGGGAGATGGGGGAGGTTTTCACCAGTTTAAAACGATACCATCACTGCAGGTATTCCAGCAAGGCTCAGATTGGCCTTGACAGGACAAAACATCGTCCCTGTAAATGACTTTAACTTCTCCCACTGCATCAAAGTTAAGGAGGACAAGGTCAAATCAGTGGCGACGTAAAGTTTGATCTTGGAAAACAAACTTATATGCAGTGTAACACTGCAGTGAAAAGTGTTGTTAATGCACAAAGTAGTGCAAAGGACTGCTGACTAATGTACTGAAATGGTTGGAAATACTCTGTGGTCTTTCAGATGGGAGAGGTATTTGTTATTCATATGGCCCTCGAGGTGCATCCTCAAGACTTGAAAGTGTGTATATTACATGTGCACGCATGCATGTCTGCGTGCTTGCTTTTACACATGTGAGTGAGTGTGTGCGATGCTGCATCTGCAGTGCTGAGGATGCCATTAATGCTCTCTGCTGATCGCTCTCCCACATTTAAATAACAATGGTGCAGTCAGAGAAAGCGTTGATGTGTATCCAGCCCTCACGCAGAAGCTGCAGGCACAGTCCTGTGCTGCGTGCATCTACGAGTTTAAGTGAAATTGCTTAAACAATTTGAGTGTAAGAAACAAAAAAAACAACAAAAAAAAAACAGAAGAAGAGCAAGAGCATAGCATAAGAGCAGGCAGAAAAAAAGAGAGCACAGCTGCTGAATACAGAATACAGGGTCACTTATTGTACAGTGGAATTTGAGCGACCTCCACTCTTATCAGCATCCATAAATCAAATAAAGTGTGTTTATTCAAAATTTTAAAAGAATGCCTGTTATAGCCATTGCAGAATCTTACTCTTAAAATTATAGTAAAAAAAAATGTAACCATCATTTATTTATTGTTAAAGAAATTGCTTTGCTTTGGGGGTTTTTCTAAATCAGAGTTAGGATTAAATCAGATTTAGTCTCCCATAACATTTTCCAGTGTTGAAGCTTACAGAGAGAGACCACTCTGTTTAGCCCTGTGAGATCTCAAGATATAAAGGGCATTATAAATAAAATTTAATATTACTATTATTATTGCTCAATATGTCAATAAAGTATTTTTGAATTTGAATTATTCCTTGTAGGAGAGGCTTCTCACATATTCACTCTTCTCTTCAGCGTTTGTTTTGTTTTCAGTGTGACTTGGGTCCATGTTATTTTTGGCCCATTTAGAATTAGTACTTTGCTGAATCACCAAGTCATTAACAGATTTTTTTCCTTTTTTTTCACAGACTCTACCATACTTACTGTAATTATTATCTTAAAAAATGCTTTGTATTTATATGATGCCATGTTATTTAACAGTGTTCCTAGGGCCTTGGAAAAGAAACAGGCCCACAGCATCGTAGATTAAGATCGTGCTGCAACACAAAAACTGATTTGCTTTTGCAATTAGAATTGTTTAAAATATTCTTTTTTTTTATTGCTCTTATTCTTGTTTTCTGAAGCACTTGCAAAATTAGGGAGTTTTATTATCTGTAAGTCATAATCATTCAAAATAAAAGGAACAATTGTATGAAATGTTTCATTCTATGTGTAATGAATCCATATGATATATGAGTTTCACTTTCTGGAATGAGTGAAAAAATGTAAACTTTTTCTTAGATATTTTAAGTTTCAGAGCTCTGTTGGTATAATTCAGTGCAGTAAAAATATTTGATAGACATCAACACCCTGGAAATTTATGTGTCAAGCTGATTTATACCACTTGACTGTTGATGGAAATTTATATGAAGTGAATTTAGCACTGGTTTTGTACATATATAATAACTGAGAGTACTACTTGAAAATGCCATGAAGGGATGTCCATAGCTCACCTTTTGTACCCCGGAAAAGGGCTTTAAAATTACCTCACATACATATTATATGGCCTCTATAGAATAAACATAGTCTGTCTGACCTTTAACCAAACTACATTTCTTTTCTGCCCCACAAGCATTGTGGAAATGTAGCTGACTTATTGTTTATGGTTGATGTGGTCCAGAGGGTGCGTGTGATAATGTGAAGTGATAGCGTATGCAAGAAATATTAACTTTTGTACAAGTCTTCATAAAATACACAGCTGACAACTTCAATATGTGTTCCTGTGTTGGTAAAAAACAAAGATTCCTGTCCCAGAACATTATCTTACAAATAGTTTATCAACCTTGAATTGTAGATTTTATTCTGGTTTGATAATTTACCTGACTGAAAGGTCTTATAAACAGGAGACAAGAGTCAAACGTTGTTATTGATTTTTTTTAAATAACTGGCAGATTTCTGTTAATGTTGACTACTATGACTGAAGGCCGATGAAAACCCGTAATTTAATAACTCATAAAATTTGAATATCCCTAAAGACTTTTGAGAGAAACAGTTTGGCTTAATGAAAGTATGTCTTTGTGTTGTTGGCAAATCCATTCCAGGTCCTGCTAGCGTGGAGTTCAGATGTTGGTGGCAGATAAAGGCAGAAACAGCCACTGTAAGATCCTGAGTATAGCAAGATCCAGAAGTCAGTGTCTGTCTTTTAGATCCATTTGAATACCGGACATCAGTAGCTTTACCCTGTATTGAACAAGACTTCACTAAAGCAGTGCTAGTCATAGTAAGCTGAAGTATTTTGCTGCTGTACACACTCACCGAGAAAAACCTCTATGTATATCTGTGTGTGAGAGTTCGTGCCTGGGTGTCTGTGTGTGTGTGTGTGTGTGAGTGTGTGTGTTGGGGAGTAACTTCTTCCAACAGCTTCTAGGTTCTCATTACTCAGCCACTGTAACATGCTGTGCTTTCTACCTCACCGTATTGGCTGCTGTTTCCAGAGAAAAAGGGAAGGACGAGCCTCACCTCTGCTCTGAATGCATTAGCACACATCACATTTTCAATCTGGACCTCGGCACTGGTTCTCAGCAAGTCTACTGAATAGTAACTGAGATGGTAGGCAGGAAGGCTTGTGTGTGAAAGAGCAGGAGGGCTTAAAAAAAAAAACAACCCAAACTCCTGTCCGGCGCTGATAAGTTTTGTCACAAAAAACTTTCAGGGCAGACAGCAGGGTCATTAGCATGACTCCCAGATTGAGAGGTGAGGGGGAAAGAATAAGGGGAAAGGAAGGAGGAAGGTGGGAAAAGTCGAAAAGTACATTCAAGTTGGCAAAGTTTTTTTTTAGGAGAACAAGTAAGCACCCAAGCAAGCCTGTGTGTGCATACTGTTACATCCAAAAACAAACATAATCTCTGACCTGTCTGTCTCTCTCTTTCTGACACTTCTACACATGATGGTTGGCATTTGTATGTTCCAGGATACTTGATCATCTCCCATCTACACAAATTCCTGGATGCTCATAATGATATGACAACTTTTATGGCTGGGATCCATGTTTGTTGCTGTTCACCAAAACAGCTACGCATCATTTGAGAAGCATAACAAATACACACACAAAAAAAAAACCTTCAAAATGACAGATTCAATCATAAAATAAAATAAAATCCAGAGCAAAGACAACAGGATTGTGGATTCATTCAACAAGCTTCTATAGACTTTGTATTTTTCATACAATTTGCAAAGAGTGATGAACACATCAAAATTACGACATGTATCTGATGTAGAGTCATGTCATCAGAAATAATCATCACAACAATCACACGTTTTTCTAATATTGTGCAGTCCTAATGTAAACATTTACATTAGGACTTTTTTGAGTCAATAGAGATTTTTTGTGATATACTTTGAATTTTTAGCCAAATAAACTGCACAAGAAGTCATATATATATGTGTGTGTATGTATGTATATATATATATATATATATATA
>NW_006800024.1:75293-106950 GCF_000485575.1 Poecilia formosa | reverse complement strand
GATAGCAGAAGGGTTTTTTTTACCTTCATCTTAAATATAAAGTACATTTTATCTAAATAACATAAATAACATGTTAGAAAAACTAAAAGTAATAATAAAAAAAAACATCATAAATGTTTCAAATATTTTTCCTAAGAAATAAATCTGAAATTGTAATGCAATGACTATCTTAAATTGTGATTTGTATGTTTTCTATTTATGAATTTTTAGGTAGATTTATGCTTGTCTGCACAGCTTTAAAAGTGCAATAACGTGTTGCAAAATAAAAAAAAACATTTATATTTATTGGTTTATTGCTTTTTCCTGAATACTATATATATATATATATTTTTTTTTTTTTTCTGACAAGAATTCATCCAAGTCTAGATTCCTTTACTGAGATTTGTAGTGTTGGCTTATAAAAACCAGATCAAATTTTTACTAATTACTCCACAATATCTGGCATGACTGACAGAAAGCTTTTAAATAAATTAATGTTGCATTAGAAAAATCTCACATTTGACATGTTAGTAGAATGCAACTTTAAATTTGAATATATTTCTTTAGCTGAGAGGAGAGAGGACCCCACATTCCTATGTTTAACTAGTAATCAGTTGCCTTCTGTTTTCGTGAAAGTCTAAATATGAGGTCAGTTTCTCTGCCACTCTGTAAAATGGAAAAACACAAGAGAATATGTCCTTCCAGTGAGGCAGTTGCGTTTATTTTCAGCTTCTCACACAGATTAACAGAGCAAATATTTTAAGTGAACTCAGAGTAAAGAGAATAGAAAAGCCGGTTAAAAACAATCTCTAAACTTTACTTTTACTGAACTGCTGCACAGGGAGGCATCTTTGGGTCAACACAGCTCCATAGTTACTGCCTATTTAAAGTCTTTTGTGGACTTTTTGTCTTAGAAGGGTCAATAATTGTGGGGGTTGCTGCATAGGCACAAAAGAGAGAAAACAACGCTCTAATGTTCAAGCAGTGTGTGGACCTATTTAAAGCAGGTTACCAACCTGTTTGACAAAAGAAATAATGAATTAAAAAATGAGGAGTTCAAGATGAAAACCTCAAAGCTCAAATCGTCACTGCAACGTCACAACTGTCTGCTTTCTCCTCTAACACTAATGAGCAAGTGTGAGAGGGACTGTGTACCCTGATTAGCCTGGCAGCATCAGTGTCAGACACTCAGCGGGAAGTCCACGACTCTATGTGTGTGCGCGTGCGTGTGTGTGTGTGTGTGTGTGTGTGTGTTTGTGTGTGCTGCATTGGAGCATTTACATGACTGCCAGTCAGCTCTCCTTGTCTGTTTTTAATGCTATCCCTCTCTTACTCGCTTTCTTCATCTTCTCTCTTGTTTTCCAAGCTCCAGGAACTCTGATCCTTGCATTCGCTCAGTTTGGCAAATGACTGCAGGGCCTGACAATCCACTGTCAGCACGCGCCGCCACAGTCAATAACGCTGTCCCATGTCACCGCACTACACTGGCTAAAGCTCATATTTCTTATCCCTCCCAAAAACCGCTGCTTAACAGCCTCTTTTTCCTCGCCTCTGCCAAGCAGGCTGAAAGCCTTGCCATATCCATCCACCCTCCACCCCCACATCATTCCCAGCCCTCACTCAGAAAACCCCACCCTGACACATTTTTGGTTGTCCAAATGACCAGAACATCCTTGGTTCAAGTGAATGCGGCATAATTTGAGTCCAAGTGAAATTTGGAACCAAATGTGATGCCCCTGAATTCTGAGCAAGTGATGGGTGACTGATCCAGCTGTCTTGCTGTAACAAGATGAGGTCATGTTGGCTATACTCAGATGTGGGCGTTGTAAGTATGCATACACACATGCACACATGCACACATGCCCACGTGCATGCATGAAAGAGGTGCAGCAGAGCTCAGAGTGTTACAGAGAAACCGCAGTCTCCACGATAATCCACTTCTCCTCTATCCTGATCCATTAACCTCACAGTGTACCCGCACACTCACACACACACGCACACCAGGATCAGAGCTCGGGTTGTCCAGCCCCATTGTATCTGCATGAAGCTGAGATAATGGCATCTGTCGCTGCTCCTTTTGTCAGAGCTGTCCCCGGCCCCTGCTCGCTGCTGGTCCCCATTAGCTGGCTGCTGGCCCGCTGGCCTCTCTGCTCCACGCTCTGCTGCCTGACCAGAAAATACAGGAGACGCCTGTCCCTTCCTCTAACTCCCACTGTCATTGTCTCTCTTTTTTTTTTCTTCTCGTCTAGCCATGCAACTCCTCTTGTTGCTGCTGCAGATCAGTGTTTCACAAAATAGTTCAGTAAACAGGAGAGCTGTAAGAAAGACGGATTTCTGTCTGATGATAAACCTCCATTTGGTTTTTCCGTTGCCTAAAAGAAAAGATTGAAAAGTGAAACTTATATTTTTTTTATCCATTATTACCACACACAAAGTGATCATAGTTTACAGCTATTGAAAACCCCAAATATGAATGTAACAGTCAGACATTAATAAAATACTTTAATACTTAAATGTTGTGTTATTGCCTACATAATCGTGGTGGGAAGGCACAGTTTTGACAGTTGTCCAGCAGACAATTACTGGTGAGCAAGTAAGTTCCAAAAGTTTAAATGAAACTGGCTGTACATAAACCTCTGTGGGCAATAATTTTAACAGAAAGCTAAGTGGAGGGAAAAAGTGTGGAAGTTAGATTCAGCCCACGGCATAAGCAAACTAAGCCGATGCTTATTAGCCTCAAACCATCGACTGGTTGAATTTTAACACAGAGCAGATATTTAACAATGTTTTTTGTGATTGAGAATGCTGTTGAATTTAATGTGATTGTTCCAAGATGCATAGATTCAAATATTTTAAGTTGCTTAAAATTGTGATTTCAGATTTGTAAGAAATTGAACGTTTAATTTTGTAAAATATGAATCTTGTTTAATTGTTGTTTTTTTTTTCTTTGTGCTTTGTTCACAAATGCATCTCAGCAAATGAAAACCAATCTATGATTTCTTTTAAAATCATTCATTTAAAAAAAACTCCCCCACTCTCCTCTCTACCCCATTCCAGATTCTACCAAATCTGTATTGGAACACATTGGGGAGGCGTTCTTTATGGGAAAAGGAGCCCAAAATCAAAATTCTGCTTAAGGATCCACACAACCTTGGGCTAGCCCTGGTGGCAGTAATGGGTGAACAAGCAACACCTCACAGCCATCGCCTTGAGAGGATTGCAAAGTAAATCCTCTTAATGAGTCTGGAAGATTCACAAGGTATAGATGGTGGAGGGATCGTGCTCTTCCAGAGCCACCACACATAAACATATCCAGGATATGGGCTCCAAGCGGTCCTTGCGTTACTTCTTCCATAACTAGAAACCGGGTTGCATATGTCCTCAGCAGAGAACCGGCGGGGTTGTTGCTACGTGATCCAAAGTGATACTCCTTTCAGGTGAAACTAAGTTTTTGCATTTCAGCTGGAAATCAATTTCCTAGAGTCTGAAGGAAGAGTGATGAGGCACAGAAACCAAGATGTCTGAGGTCCATTGTTGTCTGTTGTTGTTGGTTCACTGTGTTTCATCCATTTCAAAGTCAGAACACACATTTACATGCACTGTAAATGTTATATCTCTGCACGCTTCCCTCTGCTGACAAGCTTTATGAAGATCCTGATTTCATTTTCAAGCATGAGCCGTTCCTTGTTCACTCTGCCAAAAGTATCAGCACTTGGTTTAGTCGCCATAGTTTCACTGTGCTCTACTGACCTGAGGAGCCATATGGACTATTGTCAAGATGAAGATGGAAAACATCAGACCCGACAATGCAACTGAAGTGAAGGCAACTGCTAAGGAAATGTGGGCTTCCAAGTATTGAGTGAAAGTGCTTCACAATAAATGGAGATACTTACATTTAATGGATGTTTCTGCATTAAAGAATGTTTTATTTGCACTAATAAAACAATACAAATAAAAAAATTGGCCAAAAGTTGCACAATTTTCCAAGAAACTTATTTTTGGACATTTAAAAGCTGTAAGCAATAATTACCATAATGACCAAATAAAAAACCGAAACATGAAACTCTAAGTGGAATGAATCTTTATATTAGTTGAGTTTGATTTTTTTTTTCTTATTTAATTACTGTACCTAATTAGCTCTTAAATGATATTCTAATGCATTTAAGTGACAGCAAATGTCATTGCTGTCCAACAAAAGCTGCACAATCCTAGAAGTGAAGACACAATTCTGCTTCTGAAAACAATATTCAATCATATTAGTTGCTTATTCTTCCACTGATTGCTTTTTTCATCAGCTTATTCAATCAGCTCTACATGATATCAAATGAGAGTTGAAGTGGAAAACAAAAAGGTGTTCAGTCTGATTAAAAGCCTTTTCGAGATTGAAATAAAAAGCGCAGATGACACTGTCCTTTAAACTCACCTGGTAAATTCATCTTTTTTTTTTCTGATTTTGGAATGTTTTCAAATCTCTATCGTTTTGTGCCGCAAGCAATATTTTTGAGACACCTCTGCAAGAGGCAAGTACTTTCATTACAACAGCAGCACCACCATCAAAATGTGCCAAACTTGTCAGAGACAAGCTGTCTGTTGTACAGACAGCGAAACACCTCAGCACCTTTAATCTCAGCTCCAACTCGCCTCGTTTTTGCTGCATAATCTGCACTCACCGGAGCCACACCGGCTCAGAATATAACAAATGTAGCCCGTGTTACATCTGTCACCTCCCTGGGACGTCTCACTTAGTCTCATCATTTCCCCCCCCTCATCTCTCATAAGCACGGCTAATAAAATGTAAAGATGGGAGATAGTGCACCGCTGACTGAGTTTTATTAAGAACATAATGGCAATATCCCCGCTGTAATGATCTAAGACGCAGAGCGGGCCGTCCGAAGGAAGTGGGCATGACATCACAGGGAAAAAAGTCTGTTCTGCTTGCTTTATTTCATTATATTGGTTGAGCTCCCTTATTAGGGACGAAGGGGGGGACAAAGCAGCTCTGCCTTTGATAAAGCAAAGCAATTTCAGCTGCTGTTATAGCGGCAAATTACAGTTGTACATCATGTAGCTCTCTCTCTCTCTCTCTCTCTCTCTTTTTTTTTTACTTCCTAAACTTCTCTCACGTTCTCCTTCTTCTCCAGGTCTCTGCGTGCGAAAAGTCCTCGGTGTGGATGTTTATCTTCCTGTCGCCTGCACTGTGAAGCAGAAAGACTGGCAGAAGCAAGAGAGACAGTGGTTAGAACTGCAGACAACAGCCCCATCTACAGATACCGGGAGGTCAAGGTGTCACCATAGATTATATATTTTTCATATCTGGAATTTATCTTTATGGCATCTTCTTAATATGTGGATCAGATATATTTAAAAAGGGATATTTTTACTGTAATGGTTAAAAAATAGTTTTTCTTTAGATGTTCAATAACCAAGTAAATGAATAAATGAATGAATGAAAGTGTTTAAACGTGAAATCAAAAGGAACAACAAAGTTGAAATACGACTTTTTTTTTTATATAAAACCTCTTATCCACTAGTTTGTGTTCACAATATTTAATTAACATTTTAATGGTGATTTGTATTTTATACTTCCTTAACAAATTTTAAATATTACATCCGGATACCAAAACTAACGCCCCGATTTCATATCTCACATACTCCTCTCATAAAAACATATTTACGTATAAACACCCGGATTAATAAATGAAAATACATACAGATAACTTCAACACATTCTATGATCTATCCCAATAATGCATCGTTGGAATAGATCAACAAGACCAAATGCATAAATGTGATATGATGAATAATGTTCCAAGCTTGGAAAATCTCATGGAGCAAATTTCCATCCGTCATCTGAGAACAGTTTCTCACAACTGTTGCTACAAGAAACGATTCAACTCCAACTCCTGTCAGCAAGTTTTACAAAGGTTTGGTCATTAATTGATGCATCCAAAAGTTGGACGCAAAAGAACTGGAGTGGCAAACTCCTACTCCAACAAACTACCTAGAGGACACAGCGAACTTGGTGGTGGCAGCGTCATGTTGTGGGCATGCAGGGAAAGTGAAGCTGGTCAGAGTTGACTGGAGGATGGATTGAATTAAATATAGTGAAAACCTGAAAGAAAATATGTTAAAAGTGTAAAAAAAAAAAAAAAACTTGAAGCAGAATCCTAAACAGAGCTACAATGAAATAGTTCAAATCTAAATATTTGTGCCAGTTTAAAAAATGTGAATTTCCTATCACTCAGTGACTTTTAACAACAGAACATAAAGTAAACCATGCACCTACTTTTTTCACTCTTGCATTATTAGACATTTTATGTTTTTCTTACAGTTTAAGTTGCCAAAACATTGCTACAATTTTGTTCTTGAAAGTAATATTTTACTTAAAAACAATAACAATAATAGTCTTGTTTCTGTGTCACTTAATCTTTGGCATATTTTGATTTGTACACTTATTCAAGATGTCACTTTAAAGCAAAGATATTCTTAGTTTTCTACTTTACAGAATTATCTTCTGTTGTATATATCCCTCACATTATTGTTTAGAATAAACTTTAAAATTTTTTTTACCACAACATAAATAATTTATCTGCAAAATCATTTGAGGCCCCTACAAATGCCATAGATGCAGAGAGTGGAAAGTTCCACTGGTGTGTAAATTTCACAATGTAAATCCAAATTATTTCACTGTATTTTTCTCTGATATTACAGAAAGAATGAAAAATACAGTCGGTAAATATTCCCAGTTTACATTTTTGAAGTACTTCGTTAAGGCGCATCATTGGTCTTGTATTCAACCCAGGGATTTGAAAGAAGAAAAAAAAAACAGCTTGCATTGACCTTCAAATCATCATAAACACGACCCCGTCCCTTTAGCTGAATATGAAGTGACTTGCAGATCAACAAACCATCAGGCTGACAGCCCTAACCTATCTGCCATTAGCCTGTCGAGATACCACACTTTGCTTTAATTCACCATCTTTCAGAGTGTCACACTTTATATTCCCTGGCATGGTCGGGCTACATGCAGATGCATAATTTATCTCAAATTAGCGCCTATTTGAGTAAGCATCAAAGCAAGGCGGCTAAGGTTGGAGGAGAGCTTAAGGAACCGCAGGGAAACCATCGACAGGATTAATGCAGGAGATTTTTATAAGAAATTACTGGCTTAATGAAGTGGATAAAAAAAGCTGTCAGTGTTTTATTGCATCTAAATTGTGTGGAAGTGGTGTTTAGCTGTCTCGCCTACATCCCACATAATGGGTCGTGACAGTAGCTGTGAGGCTTATTTAACTTAACTGGTGAATAACTTGCATGGCGAAGCTATTCACCGAGTTGTTTTTAGATGCACTACACCAGGGAGGGGAGTCGTTCCCCCCCCCCCTTACTCCTCCTCATTTATTGTGATACCTCATCAGAAGAACAGTCAGCTGAAGAAAACTGATAATCAGCCGTTCTGTTGTGTGGAAAATTGTTTTTATTGAAATTTAAATGCTATAGGAATAATTTTTTATTATTGTTATTATTAAGGAAATTACAAAGCAGAATAAGGTAAATTTAGCATTTTTTATTGCCATAGTGAATATTCATAAGAGGCTGTTATTTTAGATGCTTCCTACATTACTGGAAATATCTAATAACTTATGACTGAGTTGCACAAGTAATTGCAGAGGTCCAGCAACTGATGCTTGAACTGGATCCCATTGGACAAAAAAAAAAAACTGAGCAGGAGGTATTTCAGCGGTCCTGCATCGCCATCTTGTGCCTGTCTGAAGTATTACCTTCTGAGATGAGTTCTACCCAAGTCTTCCAGATGGTAAAACGATGCTGACGGCCAGGTGCTCATTAAAGCTTCAATGTATAACTGTGACCAAATGTGGATTAGAGAAAATCCACAATAAACTCAAACTTGCGTAACTTCTTTGTTTTTTGATTATTCCACCATGACAAAAAAAAAAAAGAGTTTCACTTTTAAGTGCATAAAGCTCTGAGATGAAATGCATTTGTCTTACAAAATTTGTATTTTATACATTGCTGTGAACTCTCCTGTCCCCTTTTTTCTGCCCCGCATATTTTAGATAACCAAGATGAAGACCATATTTAAAGGATTATTTCATTTGTGACAAGGAAAGACTGTCCAAACCAACAAGGCACGATGTGGAAAAGGTTAACCACCCCCTTGTTAACTGTAATAAGGAGGCAGCCTAATGCAGTTTGATTGGTTCTGTTGGTTCCAAATATTTTAAAGTAATCGGTACAGGAATAATGAAGGTTATTTTAACCAATGTCTCTTAAACCAAAACATCTTTTTTCATTTTAAATGTAACAATTGAAGACATACAGGCATCGGCAGACCTATAAATTATAAAAATGAAGAAATGAAAGCATGGGCATGATATTAAAATCAACTTTGATCACTTTGTCCTTTAGATATATATATGCATCTTTTTATTTTTTTCAATTCATTTTTATTTTAACTTTTGATTACAATGAGCAGTGTTACGGCTGAGAACAATACAAGTTAACAACACACTGATGAACACATGCTTGGAATGGGATCTTGTTCTTGTGAACCCTTGTGATTAGAATTAAAACACAAAATATGAGTAAAAAAATATCTGGGCGTGTATTCGAAATTACAGGTTGAGACACGTGCAAGTGTTAACCAGTTTATTTTAGAATATGAAAATCCTTTTCTGTTGCAGTTGTGGTGTATTTTTTTAAAGAATCTGTCATTTCCTCACATTTTTTTTGGCAGTGCTTTAAACAAAAGCCAAACATCTTTTTTAAAGCCATCACAATCCAAATAAAAAGTTGAATTTTTCAGCAGAGCATTACAGAAAAAAAAAAAAAAAATTGAACTGATTGAGAAGCGTTTAATTATGTTGAGCTGCTGTTATCGATATGAAGGCTGTAAACTTTGAGTAAAAGATGCTTTACTGCAAGAAGCTCAGAAGGGGATTAAATCAAAACCTTTAACTGAAATCCAAACACTCATACACAGATATCCACTCTCTCACAACGACATGGATAGATGGACAGCACAATCCCTTTTGAGTCTGTTCACAACACCCGTTTCCCTTCACAAGTGAATCCAAAAAGTGAGTTTTGGGCAGCATTAGGTTAGGGGGTGGTGTGAAGTGAGGTAGGAAGAAGCTTGCGCTGCTGTCAAGCTCCATCTACCTAAGGCCAACTCTGAACATGTGTGTGCATTAGGACTAGCAAGTTCACATCCACAGTCTGTTTTTTTTTTTTTTTCTTTTTTTGTTTCAGCACAGAAATGGTCGGGTTCGTCACTACACAGGATGAGGACGTCACAATTTGTCCAGCAGAGGTCAGACAGTGTTGTTATTTTCCTTCCTCCTCGAATCGTCCGCGTAAAAACAACCAGCAGCTCAGTGTTGCAGCCAAAGACTGTTTTAGGAAATCAGAGGGAAAAATGCTGAACCTGTTCCAGTCAAGGTGCGGTTTCTCCACTTCGACACAGCCAACACAGGGCTTTGCATTCACCTAAAGCAGATGCCTCCGTCCGTGCGTCACTGCTGCTTCCTTCCTCGAGGCATCCATCACTGCTTTAGGTGCTGGGAGATAGGGGATGCGACTGGAGCGCCAGAATCGTAGTCTCTCCTCCACAGACTCCCCATCTTTCCTTGTTCCTCCCTCCATTTTTCAAGTTTTTATCTATTCTTTGTTATTGAAGCAGCAGTGTTTACAAGGTGTTGCGTGGCGTGCCGTTCAACGCGACCGCCTTGTTGCAGGGGGAGCCAACCGCCTGCGAGCCTAAAGGACGCTGAGCGGAAACTCCGACCTCAAATACTTCGTGGATGGCCTTCCGGAAACAATGGAAGTTGTAGTCTATTAATCCTGGGGATATAATAAAAAAAAAAAAACAAGTATTCAGCATATGTGCATGGTTTGAAAACTTTCTAAATAAAATGACACAAAAAACAACAACTGAGATCACCCAGGCAGGATCTCAGTTTTAAGTATGGTTGATGCATAAATACAAAAAATAAAATAAATTACAGTGGAGTTTAGTTTTTTGTCATCTTTAAATATGGGACCAGGAAAATCCAAAGACTGCAAGAAGGATGAAGAACTGAGAGATGCAAGGATCAGTTCATGGATGGACAAACAGATGAATAAACATACAGACTGACAGATCCACTGAAAGCTTGAGGGGTAGAAAGAGAAACTGATGAACAGATGAATAGATGGAGATACAAACTGACGGATGGATGGACGAACAGATAGATGGATAGCAATTTACTTTTATAAAGCGTGACACTTAAATTGCCTTTGAGTTCATTTGAGTTGATTCTTCAACACACTGATGATGGAACAGAGTCCATCTCCCCTTATCCAATAAGGAATTCTCTACTATTTAAAACACTATGAGAATCTTGTCATTTGCAGAATAGTCTCACAAGTCACAACTTTTAGTAGAAGTCCACACCACTCACAACCAGAAGGAATGTTTCTTTAGTTTCCACAGCAAGATAAAAACACCCTTGCAACAACAGGGCATTGCTTTGGCAAGAACTTGCAGAATTCATTGAGTGTAGAAAGTATCAAGGATATCAAATATGTGTCCAAGTTTTGTTTTATTTTTTGTAGTAAATTTTAGGCTTGGACTTTAAATGTTCTTCTCTTTAACAAATTTGTCAGGCAGAGCATGAATTACTTACCAAATGTCATCAAGCAAGAAAGATTTTTCATACATGTCTCTCATCCTGTATCTAACTTGGCCAGGATCACTGTACGCCTCCCGTTAATGTGTGGAAATGTTTTGGTTTTAACATGCGTCTGTTTTGGTGCAGGTTTACCTTTACGCTCGAAGCTCTCCTCCCTCAGGATGCAGACCAAAGCAAGGAACTTTGTGACCTCTTTAAGGTACAGCACAGTTGTGTTGTTGAGCTTGATGATCGCCATAGACTCCTTGTCATAGGCGCTGCCGCTGCCATCCTCCCTCAGACTAGTGCAGCATGAAGACAGCAGTGTAAATTTAAGAGCTGAGGAATTTACTGCAGCTCTTTTATGAGGTCATTTTTATCCATTACCAAGTTATTATAAAACAAAACATTCATGAACCCCCCACCCATACATCTTGAGGTGTTCAACATACCCGTATATACAAGAGACATCAATAACCACATCGATCATATCACAGCACAGTTCGTAGGACTGCATATCTACAGGCGAGCTATCTGTGGCGATGTAGATCTTACTGACCACGTCGAACAGAAAGGCCTTCTCGATCCCTGAATTCTGGCAGGAACAAAGAACAAAATATGACAAAACATGAAGCGGGTATAAAAAAAAAAAAGAAGAAGAAAAGAAAAGAAATATTCATCATGTGGACATTTATAATCAGAGTACCGCAATTAAAAAATAAGTTAATTCTTCTACTAGTCCAGTGGTTTTCAAAACAGATAACCGAGGAAATATTTTCACAACAGAGGTTGTCAAAAATGCCTTTGCACATTTACAAAACTATTAAACTTTTACTGAACTACAAAAAAAACGGAGAAGGATAAAGCTCATCAAATCCAGCAGTCGCATAAAGAGAGCTCATATGTTGCTTCGTGGACAAATCCTTTGGTGTTTTATTACCTCACATCATTAACAGAGGACAAACAACTGTTAATAGGAATGACCTGGTAACGGAAATCAGCTGATTTTCAGTTGGGGTTTTTTTCCTTCCTAATCAGTGAATGTGTCACACTCCTCAGTGTGGAGGTTGCTATTGAGTGAAGAGGATTAAAACTCTTAGCTTGTTTTTTTTTGTGTTTTTTTTGCTTCCCCACACCCCACACAATTCTACCCCAATTTAATTTCATTAAAACAATTCATGTACACAGCTATGGAATATCATTGTATTAATTTGATTAGTACAATGATTATGGATATAAACACAAAAATTCTCAACCACATTTCCTTACAGAAGATTTTTATCTGAGGCAGGACATAATTAGAGCATAGTTGCTATGCAACGTCTTGTTCTGTTTTTTTTTTGTTTTGTTTTTTTCCCCATTTACATCATCTGTAATGAAATATTTGAAAAAAAGGAAATGGGGGGGGGGGGATCTTCCTAAAACATTGAAAAGACTAAAATTGCAAATAGCAGACCAAGAGGCAAGATGACCAGCAACCCTTTATGACGTAATAAATGTACTGTTTTAACTTGCATCTAGCTAAAACAAACCAATCACTTAAAGTATATTTGTGTTTATAGCTCATCATTTCAGGACAAAATATTGATAAACATGTCCTAAAATAAACCTCAGAGGATTTGCACAGTCATATCCTCAGGATCAGCTATGACCTGCCTCAAGAAGAATGCCTCACTTAAATCACAACCAGGAACACAGGAGAGAGTTGGCTGTTTTCTACTTACAGAAATGAAGATATTTAAGAGGTTCTCCAAGGTGGGCAGCTGGGGGATGAGCTTCTGTACCACTTTACTGAAGGCCTCAAAGATGGAGTGGTCATAAATACTTGTCAAATAGAAGCTGGATGAAAGAGGCATAAAGGAAACCAATAAGCCATTAGCCTCGAGACACTTCCTTCAAAATGATTAAATAACCAGTTAGGAAAAAAAAAATTACAAGATCAAGAGAAAACAGATAAATGACTGAATTTCAAGCTGATAAGAGACAGATAGTACAAGAAACTGTTGCAGTTGTGACTGCTGCAAAATGAATGGGTTTTAGTGACAGAAATATAAAAACAAAAGCTTTATTTCTATGCGGAAGTGGTGGTTTGATCCAAAGAGAGTTTTCAGCAACCACTGCAAAGAAGAGTAATTTTACCGAGCAGAGCAGTTGAGAAACAACCAGAGACCTTTTTGCTCCATCATATATCCAGAACGGATCTGGGCGTCTAAAAGAAATAAAACAATCTTACCCAACATAAAACACACTGCTGCCTATGTCACCAGGGCTCCAAAATGATCTGAAAGGCTGCTGCAGAGCTGACTAGCAAGCACAGCCAGATGAAATAAATTAAAGCAAATAGTTGTTCTTATAGGGTGATGTTTTATTGTTGTTGTTTTATTTATAGAGCTCAAACAAAAATTTAGAAATAATATGAAGCATTTTTTTTTTTAAATTGGATAAATTATTTCAGTGTTAAAAAAAAATAAATTCTTTCTGAATAGCCTTATGGCAATTCAGTGACTTGGTTATGTGATTACTGTATTTATAAATTTTCTTTTTTTTTTATTACTGTATATTTGCTTTTTTTTTCTTCTGTTTTTTCTTTTACCCTATGGACCTATTTTGCGTCTTTAAATAAAGTTGATTTCCCTTTTATTTCCACTGATCATCCCAAAAGGGGAAAAATAAATAAATGAAATCACACAACACAACCAAAACCCAGTTTAATTTAAACGAAGACAAATATAATCATGCCATTAATAATTTCTTTTTTGAGGTTCTAATGCAAGTCAAAATACATCCCGTAAAAATAGAACGCCACATCAGACAGACGTTTTGTTTGTACATGTAAACTATGAGCCTGCTGTGGCAGTGCAACAGTATCTGACGCATGAGTCAGTGTCACTTCATTAGAAGAGCAAAGAGGAATTTGACAAGAACAGCAGCGTATCACCTTTACACTGCACTTCAGTCAGGTTTCACACCACGCCATAGACCTATAGTATAAGTTTTAAAATTATATCGATTTGACAGTTGAATCAGGAAATGTTTCACTACTTTTAATCAGCAGCCTTTGGTACTGTGGATCTTTGAATTCTGGCATCATGCGAGTTGGTATTAAAAAATATAACATTGTCCTGGTTTACATTAGAGTTTTTCCTAGTTATTTCTGTACTGTGGGCCACCTCTACATTGGGGTCCCTCAAAGGTCCACACTGGGTCCACTGCTGTTTATCTTGTATTTGTTTCCACTGGGGCCTCTTTTCAGGAAGTACAATGTTCCTTTTCATAGGATTTTGCTTATTCTTTTAGTCTGTAGTTGACTCTAGTTGACTAGAGTGTGAAGCACTCTAGTCAACTGGTGTTTATGGATTTGCAAAGTGAAAAACTTGACTGTGTTGAATGATTGAGTAAAGTACAAAATGACATAAGAATCCACAGTCTTACACACTACACACCGTACTTTAGACCTGTTCAAAAAGAAGCTAGCTTTGACTCAAAATAAGTCATTGTGTTTGTGGCAACATGTGATTGTGGTTGCCACTACTTCCAGACCACACAAAAGATGAACACAATAGTTCAAACCTTTAAGCTGAAAAAAAAAAAATGGAGAAGCAGGTCACGTTTATCTGACGCGAGTCGAGGTCACATGGAAAGAAATTACTACAAGCATTAAAACTTTTATGAACTACGGTGTCTATAAAAAGCATTCACCACCTTAGATGTTTTACTCTTTTTACAAATCAATCATGAGCAGCATAATTTGGATGTTTTTACAGAAAATACAAAAAAAAGCTTTAATGTCAAACAAAGGTCCAGTCAATTGATGCTACGTACTATGCTGTGAAAATTATTTATCCCTTTGATTTTTTTTTTTTATCTTAAATGTTTTGGTTTTTCAGATTGTTATATGTGAAATGATAATTTAGTTATATTAAGGGGAAAAAATGCTGTCTAACCCATCCTTCACCATCCATTATTTATGCTCTTCAAAACAGTCAATGTCTCCATGGGGAATTGTAAGGTAAACCTCAGACTCACATTTGCCAAAAAACCCAAAAACAAAATAATACAAAAATAAAACTTTCCAGATGATTCCCATAGATTTTGAGAAAATATTCTGGGGATTGATGAGAGAAAAAATTAACATTTTGGAAGGTGTGCACCCTGTTACGTCATTTCAGAAAGAGAACTTTATACTGACAGTCAAACAAAGCGGTGTCAGTATAATGCGGTGGGCTGCTTTGATGATCCAAGTCCTAACTGAGATGCAGATCCATGAATTCTGCTCTCCCTAAGATTTTGAAGGATAATCTCTGACCAAAGTGTGTCACTTAAAGGTCAAACATAGTTGAGTGATTCTGCAGGACAGTGATCCACAGCAGGCTGACATTTTTTAAGGATTCCCGTTGGTCATGGGATTTCCCCAGGACTCCCCCTGGGTTCCCCCCAGGACTCCCACAGGATGGGAGTAAACATTACTGTTAATTATTTAAGAGGATCAAAAGTTAACAGGAGCAGACAAGAGTGGGAACTAGCCAAGAGACAAAATCACGATGACGACAAATGAAACATAGGACAGGCACCGCCAATTAGTTTTTTTAATAAGCCTACACTTTAAGGCATTTTTACCTTAAATAAAGTCACCATTTAAAAACTGAATTTTGTTTTTAGTCGTTTCTGTCTGACATTTAAATCTTTTTTACAGCACTGCTCAATGAAGAAAAGACTCTCAATATCCTCTTTGCGATGGAGCAATAGTTATGTGAAAGTGTGGAAAGAGAGGGTTAAATGCACTCGACTGAATCTTTTAGATATATTCTAATTAATTATTTTAGTTTAATCCTTTACTAATGTCAAGCAGCCACTTTGCTTGCGTAACAAATATTAAATCAGATTTACCTAAGGTGCAGCTTCTCTAAACTTGCATCGGCCAGATCGTCGTTGGCTCTTTGATGGATGTCTCTCTGCGTTTCAATCTTGTGATCGTCTGAAAGGCCATCCACTTTGTGGATAAACACCTCAAAGTTGATCTCTGGATTGACCCTGTAGGCCCGTGACACGGTGAGATGGAGCCGTCCCAGAGCCTCCATGTAATCATCCTGCAGTGGAGGATTTGTGGTTTTAATAATGAGTTTGCACAAACAGAAAGTCGGTCGCAGCATAGCATGAAGAAGAGAAAGAAAGGAACATAAAGGCCAAAAAATGTTTAATTAAAGATGTCTGATGTATTTTAAGTTAGAATACAACAGACCATACTGTAAAGGACTGTGTGTTGCAGCTTCTGTCATAAAGGTAGCTTTCATCCTAATAAGCATGCTTCACCATGTTGTAAAACATGAGTTATGAAGAAATACACTTCTGCACTCTTTCCTGAACATCAAGAGGAAAATTGATTTGCTCCAGTAAAAACAGCTGAAACAGATTGAATTGGATGCACCTCGACCACAAACAAGCCCTGAAATCCGATCAGCTTCTGCTTTTACTGGAGAAGAGATCAGTACTTGAAAGCATTTTGAGTCGTGTGGACTGCACGCTCTAAGAGCCCATTTGTTGGTGGTAATAAGCTTCTGGTAAACATTAACTGCAAGAATGACATAGTATTTTTTTTATTTTCAATAAGTAGAAAAAAAAAAAGGATGACAATGACTCAGATTTTCTTTGTTGTTTTTACTGAATGAAATAGATGCTCATAGAAAATCCCAAAAGGAAAAAAAAATTAATAAAAATGAAATGAAATTTAGCATCCTGTTTGTTCCTCACCTGAGCATCAATGACAAATATCAGCGCTCCGGTTCCTCTGAAGATCATCTCGTAGTCAAAGGTGGGGTCGAGAAAGTCCACCTGGCCGGGGAAGTCCCAGATCTGGAAGTTAACAAAGGAGCTGCTGGAGATGTCATCCTTGTAGATCTTGTTGGTGCTCTCCAAAAACAATGTCTCGTTGGGGGACATTTTGTGGAACACCACCTGAAATGACAGTCATGTTTGTATTTTAGCAGAACGAACTCAAACGGCTTGTTTCACTTGTGTAAAACTCAGAGTCTGTAACATCTGTGAAAATTACTGCTGACAGTTTGAGTGCTTACACTTAATCAAATGGAGAGTGACAAATTACCCAAGATACGTTAGAGCTAAAATATAAAAGTTGTTCAGTTTGGTAATTTGGCACTTTTAAAAAGCCAGTTTGCAACAAGGACAAAAATAGAAATTACTGTGAAAACAAGGAAGTTCAAACTTCAATAGATCTCCAGCATCGACTCAGCACTAGCTGCAATCATTAGAAGAGCATGAGGTTCTAATCGAAATGTCAATATTGTGCTCTCTCCACAGCTTGGCTGTATAATGCTGAATCATCACGTTTGGTTAGCTTTAATCAAATCTGTTCATTTATTCATATCCGATTCATGTATTCAGTATTTCTCTAACAACTAACAAGTAAAGAAACTTGTGACTTTACTCGTTGCAAGTAAAGTAAGTTGTAAAGTAACAAGTAAACTTGTTTTGGTTTACAATTGTAGAAAATAAAAACCTACAAACTTTACAAACTAAAAAATGACCAAAAATTAGCATTTTGCATATTAAACAAAAAAAACAAAAAACAATGAGACAGAATAAAAATGTTTAAAAAGCATAAAAGATTTTATAAATCCATGTTTAGATTTTTTCTCTCCATTAATTGAAAAAAAAAAATAAAATTCAGTCCTCAAATGGTTGAGAACCACAGGCATAATACCTGAAAATGTTCACAAAACAACATGTTTATATCTATTAGTTCACTTATGACACTTTCAAGATTGATTTGAGAACTTTATGTAAAAAGTTATTGCTTTTAAAGACTGAATAACAGCATTCTCATATGGTACTAGAAGATCAAAAACATTTTCTGTAAAACGTCCAATTTTAAGCATTAATTCATGTTTTTCCAAGCAAAACTACCAACACTGTTGCAGTTTGACTTGATTCAGGCACAAAGCTATCATTTGAGCGTCACATGTCAAACAAAAGGGAAAGAAGGTCAGAAAACTGCAGACTTGCTCATGCTCATCTGACGCAAGACGCCACTGCACTCAGCATTTTTCAGTTACATGCTTCAGAGGCAGATAGTAAGATAACAGCTGTCAACTGTTTGGTTAGGTATTAATCAAAGCTTTGACCAAACAAAGCCTGTAAAGCAAAGAAAAAGAAGACAGCAATTTCTTGATGGATACATAGTATTGCTCCACAGCTGCCATTTTGATTCAAAGACCAAAGGCCAACTAGCAAGCAAGCAAAAAGCCAAATCACATGCTCTCCAAAGGCCTGCAGAGGAACAATAATCTCCTACTGGAAACTGTGTGGATTAGAAATGAAAAATGCCACTCTTTACTTTTATTTCTATGAACTCTCAAATCACGTTGAATTTTAACATAAATAATGAAATATCACAGATGGAACAGAGGATTCTTATCAATTATTCAAACACAGCATCAAGCTAAAGTAAGACTTTAGGAATCTAATTGTAACACAATCCAGTTTCAGAGTTATTTTTTGTCTTCTGCCAATCAGAGAAAAAGGTGGCCAACACCTTCAACTGTAAACAAAACTGTTTTTTTCCCCTAATATATGATTGTAATCATACTATATCACACAGAGTGGAGTAAAGCAAGTTTGAACGCTGAATGGAGGTGGTTGAAATCTCAAAATCAGTCAAGAGGAATTTAACCTAGTTCATATTTAGAGAGGGGGTCTACCCTTTGTTCTTTTCTCATTTGAGCTTTTGCTCTTTTTCACATCACAACTACAAACTTTTATTTATTTCAACAGGATCTTACGTGATAGGTCAGACAACTTTAAAAAGTACAGTTTGCCAAAAGTAATGTAGGGAACAATGCAAACAAGGAAGAAGGTGCTCTGCTCAGGTGTGACCAAAATTTATTTTTTTTGGCCACATATAAAGTAGAAATTATCACCATGAAAACAACATCCCCTCTTTGAACCATGGTGGGGACAGCATTATGCTGTTTGGATGATTTTCTTCAACAGAGCCAGGGAAAATTGTCTAAGTTGACAGGAAGATGGATATAAAACACAGTGAAATCCTGGAGAAAAAAAAAAACATTAAAAGCTGCACTTCAGACTCGAGTGGAGGTTTAATTTACAACTGAACTACAAGTATTTCTATGTGTTAAATTATCCTAGACAACTTTGAGACCTAAATCTAGTTGGGAATGTTTTTTTTCATAACTTGAAAATGTATGTACGCAGATTATTTCAGTGCAATCTGAATCGGCTCTAGCTATTTTGCAAAGAAGAATGGGCAACATTTATCATCTCAAACTGGTTCAGACTTGCCCAGAAAAAATTCCAGATGTAATTTAACCAGATCAATCAATCAACTTTTACTTATAAAGTACATTCCAGAAAGAAGGCATTTCAAGGCATCATAAAAAAACAAAAACGTCATGCAATATAAAATCAACAATCGAAACATTATATTAAGTCAAGTGCTATGTTGAATTCTTAATCGATTATGCTTTAAAGGCAACTCCAAACAGGTGAAGTTGCCTTAGAGTTGCTCACCTAATTTGCTAATTGGGTAAGCTACTGATTATAATTGGTGACAATGCGTTTTATTTAGGGATGTCAGAGTAGAGGGACTGAATACATACGCACATTTTAGGATGCGTTTGCACTTTGTGTTGCTCTAATACACAAAACTCAGATAAAATACACTGAAGTTTGTGGTTGTGATGAGACAAAAAGTAAAAAAAACTTTAAAGGGTGCGAATAATCTCGCCTGTCTCCTGACTCCAGCGTTGAAGCATTGATTTAAAACAAAAGGTAAAGGTGTGGTCAGTTTGCTACCGAGTCTTTGGCATGTGACATGCCGTTTGTCCTCATCTCATCGACTGCCTCTGTCCACCTGGTTAATAATTACCAGCCGCAGCTTTCTGGCTATCAGCTTGTTATAACAATCCTTGTAGTTGCACACATTGATTCCCTGATCACAATTATCATTAGCGACATGCTAAACTAAGTTGCTAGCTATTTTAACTGAGAGAAGCAAATGAAAGCGGCCCCTAGCCTCGCAATGCTAACACTTTAAAGACAGCATATCTCTCCCCACCTTCTGTATGGATGACTTGCCGCTTCGCCTCAAACCCATGAGCAGGATTCTCGGCTTGCTGTCTGACGGAGACGAGCTGTCCTCGATATCGGGCTCCTCTTCACCATAACCGAAATCTTTGGGGAACGAGTCCGAAACCCCATAGCTGTCAGCCAGCTGTTCCACCTCGTACTGAATCGACATTTTGACCTAACAACGGTCGCTTCCGCTGTTTGCGTCGCCTCTAAATATATCTAAACACAGTTGTGTTTGTCACCAGACGCTATAAACCTGTCTTATTATGAAAACAGGTAGTCAATATCGTATTAGCCTCTTGAAAACACAGTGCATGATGATCCCACACATTTCCTTAGGATTTCCTCTTAGCTGAAAAAAAAAATGCTGATCGTCCCGCCTTTTGATTCTGATTCGTTGCTTGGATTACATCTCAAACGATGATTGGCTAGTGATCCTGTCAGTCTTTTGAGGTTTTTCGTTGTCACCTGACTAGTACCCAGACTTGTTTTGTGAACTAAACCGTCTATTAGGGAAACAACATAGTTGCTTTTGCAGTATTAAACAATTTAAACCTAATTAAACTGTGTTTTGTGGTTTTTGTTTGTTATTTCGAAAGAATAAATATTTATTGAAAGTTATAAAATACTGCTAAACAGAAACTGATAGATATTTGTCAAACTACCAGCAGATGGGGACAGACACACGCGTCAGTAATTCAACACTTTCAAAGTCTATCTAAAATGTAGGAAATATCATAATTAAAATATTTTATATTTATTCCAGAGAAAATTTGTTTTAAGACAGCATGTGATGTAAAGATATACATTGCGATTCCATCAATAAATAAGTAATAAAAAAACAAAGAAAGAAAGAAAGAAAGAAAGGAAGAAAGAAAGGAAGAAAGAAACAAAGAAATAAAGAGCAAAGAAAAATAATTTTATTCATGTTATTTTATTTGCTTCTTAAATTGATCAGATTAAGTGGGGTTTATGTAGTTTATTTTTTCTTTTTCTATTCTCTCTTATTTTTTGTTGAATCTATAATGACTTGTTTGTGCTGTGATTGAAGTTCAATTTGTCTGTTTTAGAAATGTAATGTTTTTATTTTGTGATTTTATTAAAGATATAAATATTTTACTGTAGTCGTCATTTAATCCGTTTTATCTTATTTATTTAGTTTAACTAATGAAGGTTTTCCTTTTGTACAAACGAGGACCTGCTGCATTTTACATGAGATACATGAAGGCAGCACTGAGTTCAGTGCCGCTGTATGTTTGGAACCCTTAAAACGAAAGTTAACTTTACCGACCCGGTGGTACTTTACCCGTTTCTCATTCGCTCCGATACCAAAGCGGTAGACTAAATATACAAGCTTTGCATTCAGTCAGCTTTACAGCCGATATCATCATGGCGCATTACAGAGTAAGTGTTTTTAATGTCGCTTTATATTTCTCCATGTAAATTAGAACTTATTAGAAATCCTGCACGCTAGCTGCGCTGTTAGCACGCCAGGAGGCTTCAAAGTAAAATATTCTCTTTTTAATCACTATGTTCTCTTCCCACAGGCCTCTGACTCTAAGAGAGAACATTTCAGAAGATATTTGGAAAAAACTGGAGTTGTTGACAGTCTCACCAGTGGTGGGTCGCTTATTTTTTATGTGCACTACAAAGGCTGTAACTTCTGGGTTTTTATTATGGAGTTGCAAGCCAACATGGGCTATGCTCACGCTCTTCATCGCTACGCTCTTGTTTTGTAATTTACGTAGGACTCTTGGTCATGTTTACCGTTTAGATTTGACAGCGACAGCTTCAACAACAGTTTTAGTGCACTTTATTTTTTGCAAACGTTTCCAGTTTGCAATGAGAAGATGAGGTTCTAAACCTTACATAATTCACTGCGTAGTGGAGTTCAGCTCTCAGTAGGCTATGCTGAGACCATCTAATTAAATTATTGGACTCAGGTGTGTTTGAGTAGAGACGCATTCAAACCAGAGGAGCAGAAGTCTTGTCACCAGGACTTGGGTGGAGGGGAAACTATTCATAGTTGAATAACGAGACTGTAGCAAGATTTTGGCTACGAGCCGATGTGAAATTCTCACTGTACAAGTAAAAATTCCAGTTTCACAGCGTGTACGCAAAAAAAAAAAAAATGTAAATAAGAATACAAATCATAACCCAATACAGCTTCAAATTTAAATAAGAAAAAATCCACTATTTTTAAAGTGTGTAAAATTGATTACAAAGTTAAAATTTCATAGCATTTATTAAAACTTCCTGAATTTACTATCAGTTTTCAAATATCTATTGCTTAGATGATACACATATGCCTTGCTCTTAATAGAATAACAGTTATAACTGGCTGCTTATATTAGCCTTTTTCCTTTCCTAAATGAAGAAGTCTTTTGGAGGTGAGGTAAATATGTCTGCCAAGCAACAAGAGATGTATATTGTAACCTTCTTCTGCTCCTTTTTAGTTTTTGTGTCTCTGTATGAGCAACAAGAGAAGCCTCCCAATGCTCTGGAGTATCCTTTATACACGTCTCATTTCGCCACCATGTTTTATTTTGTGGTGCGGTAACGATTTCAAATTTTTGTTGAGAACTCACTTCCTGTAGATTCTTTAACCAACTCCTTCCAGATATGTGAAGGAGCATCTTGGTGCTGTTCCCCTGACTTCAGCAGACACAGAGGCTCTGCAGCAGGAAGTGAACGACCTGAGACAGAGATGTGCATGTCTGGAGGAGGAAAATAAAGATCTCAAAGCAAGGGTATGTTGCTTGTTTTTTGTTTGTTTGTTTTGTTTCTAATATTCTATATAATTGGTCTGAATAGTTATGAAAATGTACCAGCACAGTCCACAAGAGAGCACTGTCTTCTTACATTTTACTCCAAAGAATACAGTTCATGTTTTTTATGTGCAAATGGCATTTGCTGGTTTTCATCAGTAGTTTATTTTTTCATAGCTTTTTTTAAAAAAAAAACTTTTGTTGACTTTATCAGTGAATAAAAATGGATTTCAGAACTAACAATGGTGTAATCAAAAATAATAACTCCCTTATAAAATCTCCTCCCATAATTGGCCCAGTTTTAATCAGGATGGAGTGTCAGGATTGTTTGCATGTTTTTTGTTTACATTGTGCTGCTCTCATGCCTGTCTCTTTAAATGGGATGTTTTCTCTTATTCCAATGAGAATGAGAATAAGATACTTTCTCTTTTTCATTATGAAAAAGTATCACGGTAATTGTTCAAATGAAATAAAAGCTAACGGCAGTGTTTTTTTGGGATTTCTTCCTAGCTGCAGCGATATGAACCAGCTTCAGAAGATGGAGCCGCTGCTAACTAGATTTCAACAACAAACTCGTCTTTGTTTTGATAAACGTATTTGTTTATGCTGCTGTCAGTTTGAATTTAAAGATAGGACTACACCGTAAAAGGTGAAAGCCGAATGTTTTATGTGGCTGTGATGTTTATCTGTAAATCGCAACTTTATTCTTTTCTTATATTCTAACTTATTCTGTATATGTTTGTATATATTTTTCCTGAGTGTTCAGTCTTTTGTGAAGTACGTTCAAAGTGTGGCACCTTGAGTGCAATTTATTTTGCTCCTCAAAATGGGAACACACGTAACATTGTTTAATGTTTTGGATTAAGGCAGCCAGTGGTCTGAAACTGGCATGAAGGGGAAAAATAAACCTTCAATTATTCTAGCTCTGCGGGCGATTTGCATTTCTGTTGAATACTTCAACAATATTTTGACCCTGATCTTTTTTCATTTCTCATACAAAATGCATTCAGAAACAATAATGCATTAAACTACAGAAGTGAAAACGATCAGGGTATGTCTTGCTCTATACTAGGTTATTTTTTTCCAGAAGCAAAGCTTGTTTCTATTGAGGACAGCTATGTTCTGCTATTTCATTACCAATATGCTCAGAAGTCAAATTTTATTTTTTAAACCCTCGCTGCACGGTTTTTAGTGGCCAGTAACGGCTTTCTCTGAGGGCTAAGCCCCTAATTCAGATTTCCACAGGGCTGTACAAAGAGGTTGTACAAAAACTGACTTATGTTGAACTTTTCATTGAAAAAAATAACTGACATTTACCATAAAAGAAAACAAATACTCCAGACTTCTTGAGAGGTACAGCTGCATCTCAATGCGTCATATTAAAAATCTGATTTGAACTTTAATTAAAAAAGTGAAGCTCCTCTAGATAAGAGATTATTTTCAAAGGCTTATTTGATGATTTTACTGATAATTTAAGAAAAATAAAAAGCTTAATTTCTTGAGCCATAAAAAATGAAAAGGTTTTAAAAATCCTTGATGTCTTAAAAATCTGTGAACAAGCTCTAATGCGCTCCAGCATTTCCAAAAACAGCAGAGGTGTGAAAGGACAGCTGTGAACAAGCAATCCAGAAAACTTCACAGCTCACCGATGTACATATGTCATGACCTTTAACTTTATAACTGTAGATGCATGTGAATAAACTAGAGCTACGTTATAAGAGAAAAAAAAAAGTTTTTCATTCACTACTCTGTACTGCTTTGAGTTTAAAGATGATCTACAGCTTTGGGGGGTGGGTTTCCATACGTTATAGCAATCCTATTCAAATTGGATGGTAAATGTTAACAGATGCTCAGTGCAGTTCAGTGTTTTTGATAAACATGTCTATGTTCTGTATTATTTGTTTCTCAGTAAATACAAAAAGCAATTTAAAAAAAAAGATTTAAATTTCAAACATAACACAGTAAGTATTTGCATACTAAACGAAAACCCGTCCAAAACCAGTAGTTGGTGGGGTGAATCAGAGGGTTGGACTGTCGGTGCATGTTTGCCAAACTGGATCCTGTGTATGTAGTCTTGTGTTCTTAGGAACTCTTAGCCTGGATTCTTTGCTGCACTCTTGAGTGAACTCAGAAACTGATTAACATGATTTACATCTGGCCCGGTATTTGTGTTTATGTGACACCTTCCTGGAGCTGAATCGGCTGCGTTGTCGGCGGCAGCTGTATAGATAAAAATGTCTTTTACATGTCAGAATAAGGGCTACTTACAGTAGGAAAACATACCATATCACAAGGCTCAGATAATCACATACTGGCTTCTTGAGTTGCATGATGTTTCATGTCTGTATGGAT
The DNA here is from genome assembly GCF_000485575.1 of Poecilia formosa. Taxonomy (NCBI): domain Eukaryota; kingdom Metazoa; phylum Chordata; class Actinopteri; order Cyprinodontiformes; family Poeciliidae; genus Poecilia; species Poecilia formosa. The sequence continues at coordinate 82,073 of NW_006800024.1, read as the reverse complement.
ATTCAAGCATTTTTCTAACACATTACAGAAAGGCAATTCTGAAAAAGATGCCATCCTGCATTAGGCGTCACTGATGGAAATGACCAGTGAGTGTATTTTTGAATTATGTCAAATACATCTTTAAATTTATATTGCCAAAGTACATGGTGTTAGTCTTGTCCCATGATGTTTTATTGATGTCAGCACAGAATTGGTCAATAAATAATTTATGCACATCTCGTTTCCAGAAGGGTTTACAGAATTACATAAAAATTAAGAGACATGGTCTCTATTTTTTTAAACCCTTCTCTACTTTTTCCAGAGATGTGAATAAATTATTTTTTTTAGTATAATTGAGCTCAGTTTAGAAACACCAAACTTTATACAGATAGTTGATAAAAATGACTGCAATATGAAAATACAAGTAAATTGACAATTGATGGTAATCTATAATCAGACAAAAGCTAGTAAAGAAACTTTAAAATGCTTCCTTTATTTCAGAAGGCCAGGTTGTAAAACACACTCCAGTAAACTAACTTTATTTGAACACCCTGATATGAAAATTCAAAAGCAAACAAAAAGTCATATTTGGACTTCAGTTGAAAAGTCTCCATGGCCTCTTAGATTAGAGGTATGTCTTCTAAAACATCATGTTTCTACATTACCAAACTTAAAACATACCCCATTTTTAAAGCTAGTATTTAGCTATCGCCTTTACAGAAAATATTAGAAAAACAGAAAAGAAATTACAGTTAACTTTTAAATGTGTTTACAAAGTTCACGAGGTAACAATATTAAGACGTAGTGGTGTGTGTCTACCATCTGTTTTACATCTTAATGGACATTTCATTGTTCCTTTATCAGGATAAAGCACAATAAATGAGACATAAAATGAGACCTGATGATTAAAGCTCTGTAGTATTTTTAGTGTTAAGGTTTGAAAATGTGATTTTTGTGAAGAATAATTCACATTCACAGGAGTTTTGTTAATACTGGATGAGAAATGTTGATGCAAACAAAACAAGCAATGGTTTCCATCAAATCAGTACATGGAAATTAAGAACATCTTATCTGGAAAAAAACAAATATGATTTGATTAAATATTCAAAACACCTCTTTTTTGTCAATAGTGTTTGCAGTTCTGAGACACCACTAAGTGGCCCTATTATACACCAAGTCAAAATACAAGCTTTAAAACTAGAAAATCCATATCAAGATCAAGATCAAGACAAGCAATTTGTTGATATTCTCAAAGACTTCAAGACAAGTCAAAACAAGCTTCCTGAGCAAAACTTTGGGTGAAATCTTCTCCAGTTCTACGATGCAGGAGAGATGAAGATGTTGAAGAACACAGCAAAGATAAGGAAGACAGCATATCCCAATATGCAAATCCAGAAAAGTGGGTTTTTACACAGCTTCGTATTGAATTTGATGAAGAAGACGTATCCGATAGTCAGTCCAGCAACAATTCCTCCCAAATGAGCCACAAACGACACCTGAAGAAAATATGATAAAAATCAGGTTTCAGTTCAGGCCTCTAGGCTGTAAGCTGCCATTAAACATTTAGTGACTCCACTAAATGTTGAGTCGAAACTCATAGGACTAGTTTAACAGACAGTCAATAAACTAAATGGGTGAGGGGGTAAGGAGTCAAGTTTTCAGTAAACACCATTTGTGTTTTTGTAGCCATGAAGCTAAGAATCAACTTAGTTATTACAAAACCAAGTTGAAACCATAATTCATGCAGATGTATGCAGAAATACATGCATACAACTGCATGAATGACAGCTCGTCACGAAAATACTCAGTGTGGGTATTTTTGATCCTCTGTTTCCGAGAAAGCTCAGAAATATCTGGTTTGTTTTTCAGTGCACTGTAGATTTCCTACCTTTACACCTCCCTCTAAATTGGCAAATCGTCTGTACAAGGCATAGCCGAAATCTGCAACAACTGAACACAAAGCGGCGTTAAATCATTGCTACAAATGACTGTGCACTTCCAGACATTTCAAAAGAACACTGACAAAAAACAGAGGGGAACCTACCAATTAAAACGATGATGAGGATTCGAGTCACTCCAAAAATAAGTTTCATCTGTTTGAAATTCTGTGAAAAGGAAGAAAGGAAATCAGATGAAGGCATTTCCTCTAAAAGTTCATTTGTTTGTCTTTAGTACAATGTGCACCGTGTCACAAAAGTATTTAAATTACTGTAACTTTTTCACGTTTCATCACAAAAGCATGGCATTCAGCCCCCAAGAGTGAGTGGTTGATAAAACCACCTTTCACCGGCATTCAGAAATATCTCCCTCAGCTGACTTTTGTGCCAAAAAAAGATTCAAATGTAATTCCCCCTGCCTTAAGCAATTTCCACATGGAAGAATGTGAGCAGATCCTCCTGTCATGGTGTGTCTCAACTTACCACCACTGCATTTATGAAATAACCTCCATACAGGGCATAAACGCCCCCAGAAGCCCCAACCAAAACAGTGAGAGGATCAAAGATGGAGCTGGCCAAAGACCCTGGGGGGGAAACGCACAGATAAAATCATCAACAGGAAGTACAGTTTTAACTCAAACTTGGAAAAACAGGCTTCAAGCATTTTTAAACAGCACAAAATGGTTTTATTTCTCTTTGGTGTCTCAATCTCAGGTACCTGTTTCAGAAGAAGAGAAGCTCAAGATAAAATTAGAGAAAGGTGACGCTTACCTGCGAGGACACCAGCCAGGTAAACCAATCCTACTTCATGCCCTTTGTGGACCATTTCCAGTGGGATCCCAAGCAAAAGTTGCATCACTAAGTTCCCGAAGATGTGCCCCACACTGAAAAAAAAAGAAAAGCTGCAGGTTAACACACACTGAACCAACATCCAGATACAAAAATGAGACTCCACCCCAAACAGGACAATTTTTTGTGGTTTTAATTGTTTTGCTACAGCAGAGTGTCTGTAGTGAACAAGCGCTTTGTCTAACCAAACGGTAAACGCTTACTGTCAATTTCCTGCATTGGAAAAACAGCTGCCGAGTGTGGCTAAGCAACAGATCAACAACAACTGATCATTCTATGAATTTAATCAAAAAACAAATCAATAATTATTGATATTGACTGATATGAAACACTTAAAAGTTTTTCATCCAGTCCTAGTGCTAAGCAACGCAGCTAGCCTGAAAGACACCATTCTTTCTAAGATTTTTTTTAGCATCCGGTGAACTAACTCACTCCTGTTCCTCTCAGCTAATGCATTTTCCTGCTTGGTAAATATGCTTGGTTTTGCTGTGCGGCTTGTACTCACGGGATATGAAATTTCTTGGTAGTTGGTAGTTTATGATTTTATATATATATATATATGTATACATTTTCACTAATGTTGCTCCTTTTTCAATGTAAATGATGTCTAATGTCCAAAAGCAACTGTTGCACAGATGTAATCCAGCAAGTTGAATTTCAATGATATCTAAAGAGATGAAAACTGAGGGTGGTTTCGCACTTCCTCACCACTGACTGAAACTGTCATTTCATCTTTTGAAGTATTTCAAATGTCTGACTATCCTCACCCAGCGTGCATGAACATGTAGGAAAGGAACCGCCATGCTTCCTGTCTTTTGGCAGGATCGTAGGTGAGAGGACTTTTCCAGATGCCTTCATCCAGGGTCACCCACTGCTTATGAGGCTTCCACAGGGCATAGTAGATAAACACTGCCAGCTATGGAAGAACAAGCATTTGACACTCAATAATATTTTTAAAACTTTACAAAATAAATATATCAGGAGCAAAACTGAATGCAAAACAGCTGTGATGACATGACAGCAGGAGGGAAACAGACTCACAGATGGTGAGGTTTGTTTAACTAAAATGTGGGGCCTTTCAAGATTACTCCCAACAGTGTGTTCTCACAGATGTCTTGGAAAACGCTGCACACCGAGAGACTAGCACTCCAACAAATTGCAAATCCAGCAATTATCAACATGCTAAACGGTGAAAAAACTTAGATAAAAAGGAGTGAACTCTTTATATTTTTAGACAATACTAATTTTATGTAAAATATCAATATAAGATTTTATTTTGTATTTATTCTTAATCAGGAAGACTTCTGTGTCACCTTCTATTTATCCTTGTAAATAAAAGTGGAACTATATATGAATTTAACAGCAAATCCTCCAGAACTTTTGTTAAACAGCACAGCAATTACATACATAATCAGATGTGGATATAAATGAGTTACATTTACTTCAATAACCTTTTGGTGAAAATGTACTGCTAGGAGTATTTTTATACCATACTTTTATTTATACTTGAGTATAAATTCGGGTTACTCTATCTATAGTTACTTCAGTATATTAAAGTTACACTTATTTCACTTCAACACAATTTGCAGCTACTCTACCCAACTCTGTATGTGATATTTATAGCAAAGGCCTGCCTTTTCTAGTATTTATTAGCGTGAGATTATGCTACTGCAATAAACTTTATGAGTTAGGCCGTCAGAAGGAAGCAGCACATTTGTTAACATTTAAAGCCGCCGGAGAACTTTACAGTTTGGGGATTTTTATCCCAGCCTACCTCTGCAATACTGATGCCGATGATGAAGATCGGAGGTGGGCGGCAGTTAGCGCGTTGCATGTACCGGTCCCGAAACTCTGGTGGGATGATCAAATTCTGGAACTTCCTAAAGCATCCCGTCTCTTTCTCTTGATTTATCTCCGGCTCACTGTTGTCCTCCTGGTCCGCCTCTTCGTAGTCACGGTCACCCATCTTTGTTGCTACAGTCGTACACTGCAAAGCTCTGAAATGCATGAGGAAAAACTTTAAGCGTGCAGCCCAGAAGAACAGAAGGAATATTATGGTGATAATACTGCATATCCTATTCTTTATAGGTTAAACGGGTTAAGTAGCATTCTTTGCATTTTGTGATATGGCTTCTTCTCCAGTGGAGCATCAGTGTGTGAGGGAGGAAACTGTAGAAATGACTGAAAACAAGTTTTCAAAGAGGAAAGTTGGAGAATTATGCTTCACTGTATCATACTGGAATGCAGGAAACAGTAGACTGTTTAGAACAAGGCAGTGGTAGCAGTCAAAGCAGCCCTTCAAAGTAAAATACATAGAAATGATCAGAGAGAAGAAGGCTTTTAGGGAAAAAAAGAGATGTATTTCCTGTTTCAGTTTTTATTAGATAAAATCACAGCTAGTCTTATTAGTGGGAGGTTGGCACACACATACACACAGAAATACATGTATATATGTTTATTAAAATCAAGATACATTGGATTTATTCACAAAATTGCTTTTGCCAGAACCAGGTTCTAGTCTGGATCAGGAACAAGAAAATTTCTGTGCTTAAGCTAAGCTAAGCACAAATGACATTATAGTAAAAGGGAGCTAATCTTAAAAATTTCAAAAGTGAAAAAATCTATTAATTAAACTTCTAATGAGAGAAAACCTGGAATTATTTTATGAAATCAAAATGTAAACAAGGATCCAGATAAGTGAAATAACAAATTGTATTACTGCTTTAAGAGATTAATTGTAACTTTTTTTTTTACAAGATATTTAATAACTAAAAGGATGTTCAGTGTAAATAATTAAAACACTTGAGTAAATCATGTAAAACGATTAGCATCTTTTTAATAAAGATATTATTTACTGTAAAACTGAAACTCCCCGCGTTGCTTCTGTTCCCTACAGTACGTCCAGTAGCTTTGCCCACGCTGAGGCATTTCCTGTTTGTTAAGCTTCTCCTCTGCTGATGATGATAATATTCACGCCAAGTTGGATGGCCTTTAAAAAGAAATATACAGAACTCGCTTTTGTTTTAGGCTCTTCCTGGTAGAAAACAAAGTGAGACCAACTCACCTGAACTTTCAGCAGGAACGCGTCTGTTTGCTCCAATTAGAAAACAGTGAGAGGTTCCCACGATAATTCAAATGTAAAATTTAAGCTCGACACAAAAACAAAGCAAGTGACTACCACAACCCCTCAGTGGTTTCAGACGACCTACGGAGCCGAGTTCTTATTCGAACTGGCCCCAAGTGAGAAGGGGCACAACACAAAAAAAAAAATCGGTCGGAGATAATTATAGTCTTTGCTTTCTTTTCTCCCTCCAAGACGCTTCCTTCCTCCGAACAAACAAATCACGAGTGACGGTCGTTTCTGGTTCCTTTGTGACACTTGTCCGCAGCTTGAAGAACATCTAGTGGCTGTACTTTCCCAGTCGTTCAGTCTACAACCGTCTACCTGTTTCACGTTGCCACACCTGTGGTCAGTGACGTCACGGACAACATAGGGCGGCAAAAAACAAAAGCGTACATATCTTCATCATGTACAAGTATTGATCATCTCTCGTCCAAAAGAAAGGCATACGTTTTAATTGTTTACGCAACACTAAAGAAATTATAATACAGTGAATTAAAACAACGAATGTGTTAATGATGCAGCAACTACTCAAGCGTACCACATGGTGGCAGTAAAACTCTAAATTAGGAATGACGGACGTTTAAACGTTTTTAACCCTTTTTCTAACAAGGCTAAAAAATTAACATTTTTGCAAATTTTGTTTTGGCAGTAAAGTTTCCAGGAAATGCCTCAAGTATAAGCGCTTCGATCCCTTTTCCCAGGAGTAGTTGAACTTGACTTTTCAACATTTGGTTAATGATTTTTGCGCTTAAGAGATATGCGGAAGTTTAATCTTTGATGACTAATCTTTATTGTACAACTTCTAAAACCCAGTATTGCTATTTTGCCCAATACTTTAAAATCCTAATGCCTTTTACAATATTAAGTTCTTAATATTTTCCTTTTCATATA
>NW_006800024.1:0-74293 GCF_000485575.1 Poecilia formosa | reverse complement strand
CACCAAATATAGTTTGTGTCTTGCAAAAGCCAAAATTCTGACTGTATTTTATTGTGATTTCAATCATAGCATATAAAGGTTTACTCCAATTCCTCTGGTTCCAGTATAAATGCAGCTGTTCCATGAAGATCCCAGAGGTTTGTCAGGGGGAAAAAAAAGTAAACAAACCACATTATGAAGACCAAAGAATGTACAAGACAAGGAAAATTCTGTGGAAAATATCAAGAAAGAGCTAAGTTATAAAACAATATTCCAATTCTCATTGGGCACTCTACAATAATCAAAAATATACATGAGCATCCACCTAAACTGTAAGGTTTTGCACAGACAGCATTAGAGAAGAAGCTGAAGTTTTGTGCCGAGCAAAACTAATAACCTGAATGTGCCATTCACACTCCAATCCACAGTCCTTGCAGCATCCTGATGTGGGAAACTGATCATAGTTAATGGGAAGATGCATGGAGCTACAGGGGGAACATACTATAGACTAAAATACTTGAGGTTCACTTTACAGTAAGGCAACAACTTTAAACATAAAGCTGGAGCAATGATGCAGCAGCAAAACATGGTTCAGAATATTGACCAAGAACAGCAGGACACCAATGCATTCTTCACTTTTTAGGTTTCTAGTAAAGAAAAAAAAAAAGGAATGAAAACTTGCATTTCCAAATTATCTGTGTTTGTGTTAGTATCGGATAATATGTGCCATTTGTTTTTTGTAACGAACAAGTCGAGGGGCATGAAGAGTTAATTTTGTGGATCTGTTGGCTCTTTGAAAAAGGCAAGTTGGAGCTTAGATTTCTGAACGCCAACAGGACATTAAATAATATTTTCAACAGAACCAATGTAAATAATTACAGTCCTAAAATAATGCAAAAGGAAATGTTTATTTTTGACAAAACAGAAGGCAGAGTTCCCGGTATTCTTCAAAACTAGAATGTCATCAGCATCAGTCACCAGAGACTTGTTTACTTTCCTGGCTGATTTGCAAGAAACCTTTGGTCACATGGTTGAGTCAGTGGTCACTGCTGCTTTGAACCCCATAAAATCCACACAATTACCACATTTGGAACCTAGGAATATTTATTAAAAAAATGTGTTCCATCTCTGCAATTTGTAGTAATAGAAAAAAAAAAGCAAACTTGTAAAAATCCTAATTCATAAAGCTCTTTTTTCTTTGGAGAGATTTCTATCAGATACATTTTAGAGTCCATCTAATGGTTGTTGCTGAGCCACACTAGCATGAAATTAATTTCTACAAGTAGCTGCCATGATTTCAAGGCATTTTCTCCGACCAGCCAAGAGTTTTACCTCTGGTAAAACAGCTGAAATGGGACTCTGGTGGCTTTTCAATGTTTTAATTTGTCCATTTTGCTTCTTTACTGAAACAAACCATATGCCTTCAAACTCTTGGATCATAAAACTATTGTTTTAGCCCTGCATTCATCTGCAACTGAGTATTTTGGAGCAAACAAAATTAGGTAATGTTATAAGAGCTTGAAAAAGAAAAACTGTACAATTTACCAAAATGAACAATCCAGTACAACAATTTTTTAATCACAGAACTTTTATTGTTTTTCTTTAAAAGGGAGAAAAATCCACATTCTCAGGAAGAGTTGTGAGGAAGGAGGTGAGGCGGGTAGAGCAGGGGAGAAAAGTGGAACATGGTGAGAAGCAGGAGCCATTAAATATAGCTGCTGGGAGGTTATACAGCATAATCACACAAGCCAATAAGCTTTTCTACAGCGCCAGCTAAAATTTTTTTATTAACATCTGCTTTTTTTTCCCCCAGGATGTCTGGTAAAGGATGTTAATAGCAAAAAGCAGAGAAAAAAAAGGAAAGGGAGAGAGAGAAGAGAAAAAAAAAAAAAAAAAAAAAAAAAAAAAAAAGCAGGCTTCATACAGAGTTCTAATTATTTGGCCAGCAGCAATAGTTTTAAAGTAAGAAACTAATTTTTGGATTAAAAACTGGATAAACCATTGCACCCAAACTGAGCGTGGAAAGGGAAAGAGCAGGGAAAGGTTAGGGAAATAAAATTTAAAATCAACAAGAAGGAGGCAGAAGAAGAGCAGCCGTCATGTGAGAGGAAGCCAGGATCACATTGATGTGAGCTCAGGAGACATCTGAAACAGATAAAAATAAGATCACATGAGTTCACCAGCTTCAGGAAGAACCACGCCACACAGAAACTGGTACTTACAACTTGCAGGCCGGGCTCCATATCTTCGCATGATCTGGTCTTGCGTGAATTTCACAAAAGATTCATATTGTTCTGAAATTACAGATGATGGATGTTTTAAGAGATGTAAAGCTCATTTGCAAGTATTTTGTAACCAGCAGATTGTTTAAATCTTTCCCTTAATCTCTCTTAAAAAAAACAAAAAAAAAAAACAACCCAAACCTCTAACTGCTGTTTTCCACCATTATGCAGTTTGGGTGACCCGTTTATTCAGAATATACCAGACAAAAAAACAGCATTTATAAAGTCCTTTCATGGACATCAATGAGATTTAAACAACAGCTGCAAGAAATGATAATAGAGTCCAGTAAAAGTATTCATATCAACTAAAGTTTTTTTAATTTTACTACGTTACTGCCACAAATCTCAAGGTATTTTATACATCAACCTCAAGTAAAACAAGATAATTGTATGTGTTGATTTTCCACAGATGGAAATAAGAAAATGGTGTGGAAAAATCCATCAATCTTCATAAAAAAAGACTGAAACTATTTCATTGTGGCTCAGGCTGGATGTTACTGCATATCCTCCCATCTGAGCTGTAAATGTCTCAGCTTGGTCCTCCAAGTTTGCGGCTGGGCCAAAAATCTTCCCCATTTTCAGATGATTGACTGAACAGTGCTTCATGAGATGCTTGACGCTTAAGGTGTGATCTGAACCTTTGAAACTGTCATGCTGAATTTAGAAAATTAAATTACAGATGGATTTACTAACAAATGCAAACCACACTTTTCAGATTGTTTTTTTCCCCCTCCATACTTTGGAATGAAACTAAAACTAACTTCAGAAAGCGCTGACATTTATCTTCACCTGCGAGTTTTGTGTTAAGGATCTGTTCGTACTCCTCCCTGATCTTCTCCTCGTGGTCTTTGAGCAGGCGCTCACACAGGTAGCTGACCTGCCTCAGTGTGAACGAGGGCTGGTCCTTTCTTGAGGCACCTGAGAAAAAAAAGAGTTTATAGCTGTTCTTTCTGTTCAACACAAAACATGCAGCCCTGGTGCTGGCACTGTCTCAGCACCTTGGGCGTCTCGGTCACTCTGAAACTGGAGCCAGCGTTAGCATTTTTGATTTATCACTTTATGGTCTTTGAGGTCTGCTGTGAGCCAGGTAGAATGAAATGTGAGTAAATCACCGTCAGCTCAGAGCCAGAATGAGGCTGGGGTAAATACAGCTCTGTCATGGTGAAATATAAGTCCGCTCTGCACAGGGGCCTGGACACCAGAGGATTACATTACATCACACGCACAATAACTGACCTTTATGTTCTTAACTGTTTGATTTTCAGGGAATTTGGAACAAAAAGACATTCCTTCCTCCCACGCTGCTAAAATAAAGTATTTACAACATTTTGTCCCTGGTGGTACATTTTCTCTGAGCCTGTAACTCAACATAACCGCCACCTCCAAGGTCAAGCTTGCAAATGCCTCAAAATTTAGAAGATACGTTTTTAAAATCCCAAAGGCTGTTTAGGAGCAAAATATCCAATCAGCATGAACACCTCATCACCTTTTATAAAGATCTTGGTTATAAGCAGAAACATTCTTGAAGACTCAGTGTCTGTATTATCATTGCTTTATTTCACAAGCAGATTTTATTCTTCTTCATATCCGAGACAGGCCTGCAAGTATTTTGTCACATTCATTTAGTACACACTTGTTTTATCCACTTTTCCTACTGACCAAGTTATTCATAATGAGCGTTCTCTTGTCCACATGTTGTTCCATGAAACGTTTCAATTAGGAGCTGCTACATCATGTTTGCAACAATACTACCATTAAGTTCTTCATCACCACATAGAGTTACAGTTATACTCCTCTCCTCCTCCACCATTTTTTTTTTACTAATACAATTCCTTCACTACTAAAAAAAAAAAGTTGCACTTTAGGCATTATACAACTTATAATTTAAAAGCGTTTTAGGTACGTGTCCTACCAGGTGGGGAGCTGGGAGCGGTGAGGGAGGTACTGGGGCTGGGAGCGTCACTGGAGCTGCAGGCCTCGGTCTGGTTGAAGGCCCCCTCCAGCTGCCGTCGCCTCTGGATCCGGCTGTACTCCTGGCGAAGGTTCTGGAAGATTTGCTCTGGAGAAAGTCGACAGGAACAAAGTCAAAAAAAAAAAAAAAGAATAACTATGACACCTAAAGCAATATGAACTTTGACAGCAAAGAAAATGCCTCCTTGGAAAGAAAATTTTTTTGAGCATCAACTAGAAACATCCTAAACAGTCAGAGGTGAGAAATGGGATTTAAGGGGCCTAATTTTGATTAAATGATATTAAAATAATAATAATAATAATTTTAATAAAAATCATCTTTGAGGTTTTAATCTGCCAGAAAGCTTCCAGGAATTAAATCATTAGCCTGGTCTTTGGTGCCAGTTCTTTTAGCTCAACAAAAAGCATGTTTATACAATGCTGGAGGTCTTCCAGTGTAAACAAAACTATTACAGGAAAGCTCAATCAGTCGACCTACTTCAGACAAACTACAACAGTAACCACTTCCTGCGTTCTCTCAAAAGAAACAAAACATTCACTGACAGGAAACGGTGTTCTAGATTAAATACTGACAGCTTGACAGAACAGCTGTAACCAACACAAACAGCTGGCATAAAACACTATGATCTTGTGACTGTCATTTTCACTTCTGTTTTCTTAAAGATGTTAAAGGTTTTTTTTAAGATGTCATTTCACGAAGGCTAAGCTGCCTAACAATTTCCTTTTTAGTTGGGTAGAAATGTAAAACCGTTCGTCTTCTTTGAAATATTTACATACAATTGTTTCAAAGCTGTGAAGTGGATCATATCAATTTGAAAACCCTAATGTGTAACTTTATTTAAAAAGTGACTACAAAAATTCAAAAAGTGAAAAAAAAAGAAAAAAAAAAAGAATGCCACATTATCCATCTGTGACAAAAGCCATTAACCTGATTCAAAGTTTAAACGCTGAATCAGCGTTTAAACTGACGCAGCGACGTGTTTTTTACGTCGCTGCGTAAAAAAACATGCAGCGACAGTTTCTGCTCAAAACTGCTGGAAAAACAACTTAAAAAAAAACAAAAAAACATGGCCTCAAACTCAGTCGATAACCCAAATATAGGAGAGGAACTTTATCTTTCTTAGTGAACTTTGTGTACGTGGTGCACTTCTATCTGGGGGACCGTGCCTCATTTATCTTGGGTGGAGAGAGAGAGAGAGAGAGAGAGAGAGAGACAGTCTTCATGTCATCACTGCAACCTGCTTATAAGCTGAAAAGGAGCTCAAAGTTTTTCTCCAATGAAACCTGTAACTTGGATTTGTCAGGAATGATTATCGGGTTTTTAAATGGATCTCACAGCATTACGTCAACACACACTCCGACCAATCTGAGAACCACAAAGCAATGGCTGTTTGCCTTATATTGTCCAGTTGAGGTATCAGGCATCAGTAAGGCAATGTCAGCCAAAAGACACGTTTCATCTGTGGTGCACTACAAATAGTTCCGCATGATTTAGTGATGGCGAAACAGTTTATAAATATTGCAATGACGAGGTCAGCTGCAATATATATGCCCAGTTTCTGCTTTCTCATCTGTGCTTCTATCACTCTATGACCTTTAGCATTTTGGGCAACATCATAATGTGTCCAGTGTGAACATCTGCTGCTGTGAGACTCTGTCCAACAGGCTAAGTATCAGATCAGCATTAAAAATGCAAGCTGAAAACACTTTGAATACATTAGCCAACAAATGCTGTACTCCACACAATTGTTCGCAGCATGAATATTGTCTATAACAAGTCTGCTCGGTTTTCTAAGTCATTAGGACGTGTACGAATAGAGCACACCCAAAAAAGCTGCGCATTTCCTATAAAAGCATTAAAAAAAACCACACCCTGCTGCAGGGTTTTGTTTTAGCAAGCGTTTACATTTAGTCACAACCATCCTATTATATGAAAAAATAAATAAATAAAAAAAAATAACTTGATGGGATTTTATGACGAGCTTTAAATGCACTCAACCTTACACACTGCATCTGGGACAGCTTGAAAACAGACACTAAAATAATTACAAGCTTTGATTTCAACTAAAATCTCTCGGTATGACTCTGCATTAAGTGCACACAAACCTTCTTTAGAGATACTCCTGCCATGTCCAGAATCAGTCTTAAAATCAGCACAGCCAATTGCAGTCGAGGCATTTCTGACATATTGAGGTATGGAAACCATGTTCAGTAAACTCCAGTTGTTTGACGCTAAAAACAATCACAATGAAGCCTGGTGCTAAAAACAAAACCAATAAGTTGATATATTACGGCCGATTTGACCAATAAGCATAAAGAATAGCCTGGAGGATTCTGGAACATAACTGCAATTTGTAGCAACACGCAGGACTGTGATTTCACTGATTATAGGTAGAATTCACTTCTTAAATTTAGTTAGCAGCAATATTTTAGAAGGAATGCAGTTCAAAACGATTGACCGAAAATAATTTAAATTTCTATACAAGAAGGGGACAAAAACATTACAGGAAATAAATTATGAAATACCAGCTTCTATTATCATGTGCACTGTGCAATACAAATTTTATTTATGAAAGCCCTGTGTTAAAAAACAAAAAGAACAAACTGAGCTGTTATTAAGAACAGACAACCTACAGAAATCAAATGCTAAATGTAGAGAGAAATAAACCCAATTATTAAGACAAACACTACAGTATCCATTCATATACTGTCAAGTTGTAAGAGCATAGCCATTGAACAGGTCCAGTTTATCCCAGCAGTCCTGCTGCATTCATTAAAAGTAGAAGGAAATTTTGTACACAATGTAATGAAAAATGGCAGACACTTTATACCGACAACTGCTGGGTTCATCTGTGAGGGAAATAAAACGCCTCTTCAACTGTGCATCATGTTGCATCCAATCCTGCCAACTTCGCTGCTCGGCAGCAGGCACCGCTTGGCAAAAACGGCAGCGACACAACCAGGTGAAGCCATCAGAGGCTTCTGGGAGTCAGAGACACACAGCAGAAAAAGCCTCAGCTAAAGAGCTTAGCTGACCAGAGCAGAGCTTTAATGGATGGACAGTTAGCCAGAGAAAACAAAGCTGGCTCACTTTACTTGCGAGTGTCGATAGGAGGTTTCAGATGTTCCAAATACCTTAAAGCAGGGCTGGATAATGTCGCTGACAAACTTACCATGATATAAGCGTCTCATATCAGTCAATATCAACGACTGTCGAAACCTGAGACTTCTAAACTTCTACTGCACAAGTTGCTCCACAGGTTGTTGCTAGACAACCAAAGAGTGAGTAAGTTGATGCCAACCGGTTGAGCTAAATCCTGTCCTCTGCCCACATGCCCCAGAATGATGCACGGTTCTGGATCAGAGTTCAGTGAATATTCTATCAGATGTAATATCTTTTGATACTGACCAAGTGTGTATTGCAATATATTACGATTTATTGTCCAGCTCTACTTAAAGTAAGTTGCGATATGTTCCAAGTCAGCTGTAATTACACCAGATCAGTCAGGAGGAATAATGCCATCAGTTTCAAAACAGCACAAATGGCTAACGCTCCAACTTGTTCTTCAAAGAACAGGAATCATTTTCCCAGAAGTTTATCTCCTGCTGGTGTCCAACTCTGATTACACATCCAACAGTTACCACTAGTAGCTTGTTAAATATTTGATACAATATATATATTTAAGTGAATGTGTCAACATATAGATAAATCTACTCCAATTGCAAGTTTCAAGATCCTGCATTAGGCCTCCAGGTAAAGTGTCCTCTCAACAAGTAAACATAACTGGAAAGCTTCAGTGCGCAGAGCAGGGTGGGGGGAGGACAGCTGACCTTTACCAAATGCAAAACTCTCACTTAGCAAATCACATCAGAAAGATAGTTTTACAGCAGCACTCGCATTCTGCAAGGCACTTAACTGAAGCACAAACCAGTTGTCTGGAGACATCATTTGAATTTGAAACAGATTCCAAGGCGATATAGATCTATATGTGCAAAATTGGACTAAAAGTATAAGTGATCTGGATTTTTTTATTTTTTTTAAACAAAAGTATAAACCGTTGGAGCAGCAAATGGTAGAAGGAAATATGAGCAGCGTTAGAATACGTAGAAGTGTCCTGGATTACATCATCTGAAACCAAAGAGTTTAACTTTCTATAAACTAAACAGTCCTTTCTCTTCAGGTTTCTGCTTAGGGATGCTGAACATTTCACATGGCTTGCAGGTGAATCAATGTCTTCAACATGTAATGTTATATCAAAAACACTGACAAAACAGAGCTAAAAAGAGTACAAGATTAATTGTGGGAAGCCCAACTGATTTCTTTACCATCACTCAAAACAACTGGTTCTGATCATTTCACCACTTCATAATCTTGGTTGTTTCACATTAACCTTTTTGTTGGAAAATGGTCAAGTCTGTCACAGTACACTTGGTACTGATCATGCACACACCCCAGTGGGACCTTTGGTACCCATTCTGACAACAAGAGATATTTAAATCATAGTCTAAAGAAACAAAACATAGCTTAAGATTTTAAAATCTACAAGCATGTGGAAACTTCGAGGCATTTTATTACTAAAATGATTTATGTCCCAAACACAGATATCAGAACTTAAATAAATGCAAATGAAATGTAAAAATGTTCAGGAATTAGTTAAAATACACATGATAATTTACCTGCATATTAAAAAAAACCTGCAATAAAATAAATAATTGTCTTAGTTTTGCAGCGACAAGATAATGATCCATAAGGACAACATTGGCAAAAGGACAAACCGCTCCACATCCCCTCACTGCTAAAAACCAAAATTGAACCCAGCAAATGTCAAATGAAGAATTTGGAAATATATCAAACAGAGACTTGCCCTTTATTTTATGTCATGAAAAGAGCATCAACTTTCAATTACACAAGACAAAGAAGCATCTCATTGCTATTCAATTGCAAGAGAAGAATTCCAAGGACACCCAGCAATACCTTATTGGAATTCAAAAAGCACAAGCATGAGGCCTGGCTGCTGTCAAAAATGCACTGGATTACAGTGGAGATCTCCAGCTAACTATCTGGTGTCCACTTGTGCACCATGAACCCATCCAACACTAACACAATGTAGTTGCCAGTGGGAGAAAACAGGCAATAATGAACAATGCATTCCAGCTCTGTGGAAAGAAAAACGGCTGTGGTCCATAATAGTAACCCCCCACTTAAATACAAGACAATTGTGGTAGTGGAGCCAAGGAACATTAGTCAGGCAGCACCTAATTAGCAAGCTGCAATGATGTGCTGTAATGCCATTTATCTTTTTTGTGTTCTATCAGATAAGATTATTAGATGTTAAAGTTGATGTGTTACCATCTGGTAATGTGCCATTTGTGTTCAGATCAGTTGACTTGTGATTTGCGCAGTCTCCTTAAAACAGATTTTTATTGCAGTTTTGAGAATTTCTCCAAGTATGCATACCAACAATCAATAGATTTGACAAATAAGCAATAGGGATAAGCATTTATCATAGGGAAGTAACACAATAACGTACCATAAACACTAAAGCAAAAAGAAAAAACACTAAAGCAAAAAGAAAAAAGAAAAAAAATTAGATTCAAAGCGCTTTTTTTAATCATATGCCCAGTAAGTAAATATGTTTCCCCAAGACTATGAAATTCTCATTTACTGGGCACACTGGATACCAAAAGTATTTAAAAAAAATACTGTTGATATTAAACAGATAAGATAAAACAAACCATTCAAAAACACACACACAAAAAAACAAAAATGCACAGAACATTTATCAAAGGTCATCTGAGGAGGTTTTCATGGCAAAACATTTTTTTGTATTGCAATAATGTGGGGTTTTGGGACAAAACTTTTAAAAAGGTTTTACAATTCAGAATACAATTTAAAAGTTATTTTTAATTGGTCAAATTTTTTGGAAGTTAAAATTATTTAACAAATGTTAAGTTTATATGAACAACAAGAAAATAACTTTATTCAATAACATATTCAGGCAAGTTCAATACAACTTGATATTTCCACCTCCTTAAGGGGCTGGTTGTGGATAAGGGTAAAACGTCGTTTTGCTTTCAGTTCATTAAAGGTTTCTGGTGCTGATTTATTTAACAGCATCTGTAAAGAAGACAAAGGATTCATGTCTGGCAGTTACTTTTTTGAAATGGATAATTGCTGAAAATATATATCTTTAAATAAATAAGTAAAAACGCCTACGAGAACTTCCTAACATACCTACAGTATTGACATGGCTGCTCATGTGATGCCATTTGCCCGTTTCGTGCCTCAACAGATTAGATGTTTGGGTGTTGAAGCATAGGCAGGCCCCTTTAAATAAAGTCTGTCAGATTGTAAAGAAAGTTTAACATTTAATTCAATTGGCTATTCTCATAGACAAGGGTTGAGCAAACATAATAAGAGTCGTGTCTATTCAACGCTCACATGACAAGAGAAGGGTTTTGAACGCAGCAATAGCCATTATTTACCTGAACATTAGCCAGGACAAGCTAACACAGGCGGGTATTAGAAGCTGGCAAGACGCCACTAACCAATAACTATGAACTCATTTTTACTTTTGTTCTTAATTTGGTGTATTTAACCATCAAAACAACCATATGCGAGCTTGACTTAGCAACGACATTCCCCTTCATCACCTTAGCCGAGTCCGGCTAACGTTTAGCCTCCAACCCCCATTCTGATTCTTCCACTCCACCCAAACCCCCTCCCCCCACGACACTCACCCTGAAACACACAAAATACGTAAAATTATTTTAAAATCTATACCTGGAGTTAGCCTGTGTTCGCCTCCGATGGGCTGAGGAGACATCGAGTGGCCCGGACTATCTACCGGGGTACGGAGGTTGCATCTTTGCGGGGACGGAGTGCTCGGAGTCCCCGGTAGAGGGTTGCACCTTCTCCGCTTGGGAGACTGGGGACTGAGGAGGGCCTCAAACTCCATCGACCGCTTTAACGTCGCACCGCAAGCCATGTTTGCTAAAACAAACCAGGAGAGTAGCAGTAGATAGAAAAAAAAACACCCGCCGAGAAGGGGTTTGACGCTGGCTTTTAAACGTTTCCTCGAATTTCTGGTTCGGCTTTCTTTCTCTTCACAACAACGGATTTTCTGCTCTGAGTAGTAACAGCCGACACTGCCTTCTGAATTTTTAAACCGTCACAATGGCGGATCATACCACTGTACGAAAAGAGGGGTCATGGTGTTATTTTTGACATTATATTTAATGTTATTAACAATTCTTACTCATAATTAAATTTGTAAACATGCTTTTAACATTATCTGCAAACATCCCCTTTAATAAAATCGTACTGTTGTGCCCTTTATTTGTTTTTTTTATTTTTCAACTTCCGGTCATGAATACCCCGGTGTTGGTGATTCCTTCCAGTTGAACTTACATCCAGGGTTCATGAGACGTCTGGTGGAGGTGATGAAGTAGAAGAAAAAAATAATAAAACAGTAGCAAATATCTATGTATTAACTTGCAATTAAAGGATCCTTGAGGTACAAAATTGGGAGTTGTGGGCAAATATAACGGATTATACCATAGTACAATTCCCACAATTGAGTTTTGTGGGAATTGGAATGGAAACGTTAAATGTATTGTAAGAGTCGTTCTTAGATTATTTAATATGGAGTTAGTAGAAGAATGATGACAAAATACATACATATTAAACAAATGAGAATAATTACAATTTTAACCACTCTGCAAACATTACAATGTTTACAGAACATTATAACATTATAATGTTTCCAACATTCCAATTTAAAAATAAATATTAAGTAGGCTTTGATAAATAAGCCAGATTGAGATGGTACAGAGGAGAGGCACTGAATACATCGGTAGAAGGATGCTGAGGATAGACCTGCCAGGAAAGAGACCTAGAAGAAGACCAAAGAGAAGATTTATGGATGAAGTGAAAGAGGACATGAAGGTAGTTGGTGTGAGAGAAGAAGATGCGGAAGAAAGGGTTACATGACGCATAACTCGCTGTGGCGATCCCTGAAGGGAAAAAGGCGAAAGGAAAAGAAGAAGAAGGCTTTGATAAATAAGTACAGTTTTGTCATACTATATTAGTGAAAGCAAGTCAATGTGCAGGTCTACATACATTTACAAAATCAGCTGGGTGCTCTGTAGATGTTGAGTGGGTTTCATAGGTCACACATGGGTCCCATTTTTGACAGTAATTCTTCTTTATCAGGCTGTTAACTTGATACCATTAAGAAATCTGCAGACAGGTTCCTGTGAGGTGCATGTGCTCATGTTCCTTTATTTTTTGTACACATTAAGACAATAAATGATTCTTGATTGTGGGGGGGGGGGGGGGGTTCAGCCCATTTTTCACCAGTTCACTATTATCATGATGGGTGCAGGGTCTTGATGATGTGTGTTGTCAATTCCAAAGATCTGCAACACTTACAGAAACTGGGACATGATGTTTTTGGAGCATGCAAAATGCAAGAAAACACTTTTTTTTTGTAATGCCACTTATGTTTAGACCTCTTGAGGACATGTACGTTTTTAATTGTGTTTGTTTAGGGGCTAAGCATTCTTTGTAGCATTTGTTGGTCTACTAAATTGGGCTTTCCAAGGCAAATAAGTTTGCTATTGTTTACTCCAACTTAAACAACAGCAAAAAAAAAAACAAACAAAAAAAAAAAGACATTTCACAGGTGGAATGAGCAGGATCTGAAAGATCCAAAATAAGACATGAAATCTCTAAAGTCTAAAACATATTAGGCCCAAAAAAATGCAAAAGACACTCCTAAATCAACACAAAAATCCCCCAAATGATTCATGCGATTTGTAATTTTTGTAACTGTCATTAAGAATACAAAAACTGAAAAATATTTACATTTGTAACTTTTTCAAAACATAACTAGAAAAAACCTAGAAATGTGTGTGTGCCCCACTACTTATAACTGTAAAGTTACTATACAGAAGATCAAGAGGTGAAACAGCATTTAGCTTAAATTAGTCAAACCAATGGTTAAGTGCATACTAACACACAAGTTTTTTTCTTTACTTTTACTGAAGTATTTACAACATTTTTACTGGAATTGTTTTAGTTCCATGGGACCATGTAAAGACAAATCATACAATAAATAAGAAACTTATTTAATAAAAGAAAACGCTAATTATGTCTATCTTGAAATAGAATAAAAGTCCATGTAATATTAATGTAATATTATAACATTACTGGTATTACAAATTGCTTAAATACAAGTTACACAAAATTTAATAAGTTCACAGTCTTTTATTAGAAAAGACAAAAATGCAAGACTTCAATTGGAATTGTCATTCTTGATTGATAATACACTTATCATGATGATTACAGCAGTGTTTTAAAATACTTTTTCGTCAGCACCACAAATCCCTTAACCTTTGAATCCTTCTGTTTATTTTCTAACTGAACTGATTTAATCGAGTGTTCTCTTGCCTCTCACCATTTTTTTTAGGATTTCCTTGTACTTAGTTCTATCTGTGTATTGAATCAGTCCATTTAGCTCTAAGCAGCTTTCCTGTCCCTACTGAAAAAATACGACCCCACAGCATGATACTGCTACTGCCATGTTTCACTGCGTTTCTAAATGTTAGTTTTCTTTCATGCATGTTTTGCATGAAGTAAATTTTTTTTTTGTTTCATCTGACCAGATGAAATTCTTTTATACGTTTGCAGTATCCCAACAATATTGGCTTCAACAATCTTGCCAAGCATTAGTAAAAATACTGGAGTTATTTTACTAGCTCCACCTGACATCATCTCGCCAAAGGCCTGGAAATGAGCAGTTCATTTTATTCAGGTGGGTTGAAATAGCAATGCTGCAGAATGGTGGCTCTCGAGGACTGGATTTTAGCACCTCTGATTTAAACCATTTCATGGGTTTGGGTGTTACTGGTCTCCATCTTGTTGGAAACAGAAACCTCTACAGCAGTCTATAACAACACACATATTTTCTTCCATCATTGCTCTGTGTTTAGCATTACAGTATACATCGTCGTCCAGTTTCCCTCTTCTGATGAATACAGGTGTTTGAGCTTTTGCATTTGTGTTCTGTTTTGGTCATATTATATTGGTTTTCTTCTCAGTGCCAGCTTTAAATGTTTGCTTATGACGTTATTAATTATGCATTGCATCTAGGTTATTGTTCCAATGAAAATAAAACAATGAATAATAAAATGTCACTATCAGTCATTTTGTCTTTTATAAGAAAAAAAGTACAATAAAAATGTAAGGTTGTATTTTGTATTTTTCTTTTTTTTTTAATCAAAGTTTGTTAATCAGTACATTTTGTTGATGGTTTTACAGTCTTTCACCAGCACCCTTCAAGTCTTCGTCCATCTGAGTTGCTAATTTATTACAATGTTCCACTATATTTACTTAACTCGACTTACTGTTCACTATTTCACAGACTGAGTTGAGTTGAGGGGTTCTCGCTGCCAGAGTGTCATCAGACACTGTAGCACAGTTGTCTTCTGCAGATTGCCCTGTGGGATTTAAGTCATTTGTAGAGTTCTTACACCTCCCGAAACCACATGACCTTGGTAGACACTGCAGCAGAGCAATTCTTAGCTCTCTGCACCGCAGGGCATAAAGCAGTGGGTTGACTGCAGAATTCAGTAGGCAAAGGGTGCTGCAAAAGGCAAAAGCTCTCTGCTGGTTACGAGTCAAGTATATAGAGACATCAACCAGCATGAAGGTGAGTACAGGGAGCCAACTCCCCACCAGTATGAGGAGAATCAAACCAAAAGTACGAGCAAGCCGAATATCCATTCTCATGCGGGCCTGGCGGGCACCTGATGCCCCCTGGAGGCTGGTCATGGAAGATTCATGACGGTGGGCCTTCCACAGGATCAGGGCGTAGGCCACCAAAATTAATGTGAGAAGTATTAGGATAAAGGTAGTCCAGCATGCCAAGTAGGCTTGACTGATGAAGGGGAACAAGCATGAGCACGGAGGGTTGAGCACTGTGGGGCACCTCCAGCCCATGAGCGGCAAGGAGGAGATGAAGATGGTGATGCTCCAGAGAATCAGGAGACTCAGCATGGCCCTTCGGCGGGTTAGCAGAACCCTGTAGCTGGATGCCTGGTGGATGCAGAGGTATCGGTCCAGCGCAGTTAGCAGCAAGCTCCCAACTGAAGAACTGAAGGCCATGGTAACCCCTCCTAACTTGAAGAGATATCCAGTTGGACCATCACAGCGGCGGAAGAGATGAAAGTCCAGGAAACTTGTGGTGAAGAAGCAGCTAGCGAAGACATCTGCCAGGGCGAGGCTGCCAATGAACAGATAAGAGGGCTTCCGTCTCAGCATTGCAGAGGTGGCAATAACTCCGAGGATAAGGACGTTCTCCATCAGTGTTATCGGACCACCCAGGAAACAAATGGTGCCAATGGCTTTCTTCTCCAGGTCTGTCAGAACCATGTAGATTTGCAGACGGTCACAAAAGTCATTGGCTGGAAGAAAAACATTAAGGAGAAAGATTTACATTAGGGATGCACAGCCTCTTTCAACTGTGTAAGGCTGTCATATTAACATGGACATAAATCTCAGAGAAACGTTTCTGATGCATTTTAGCGCCAACATTGTGTCACTTGATTGATCATTTCTTGCTTTTCTCTTTCCTCTGTTGTTATTTTTTGCTTGAGCTATGATAAAAATATGGGACTAATTTATTATTTAATACTTTAAATGAACTCAAAGGACCATACCTATTTGTGATGAGGCGTTGGGATTCGAAGAATGTGAACAAGTTCTTTCCTTCATTTCCCCCATTTCAGATCTAACCTTCCGATCTGCAGCATATTCAGGTAGAAACATATCAAAGTGTAAGTTATTTAAATCTGGAAGTCTTAGCATTTTCATACCAAAAGGAAAGAGGTATTACCAGAAGATTTAACATCAATCTTTGATAACAGAAAATTACCTTGAGAGTTTTACATCCAGTTGATGATACTAGCAATTTCCTGTGGAAAAATAAATAAAAAAGAGAATGTACTTGCTTTTTACTTCACGTTCAATATTTATTCCGGAGCTTAAAAGAAGCATTAACATTTGAGAGTGAAGACAAAGACTCATTTAGAGGAGATGGCAAACAGACTGTGATCGTTACAGTGTCAGCTGATGACAATATTGCAGAGATAGTTGCCCAGGTTGTAGATTAAAGGGAGTTATAAAGCACTTTATGCTAAAGCTTCTTCTCGTTTGTTCTGTATAAATATTTTATTCCATAAGTTTCATCCCGATTCTTCCATGCTCTAATACCATCACAGGGAACACAATATAACTTTTATCATTGTCTTTATTTATGCTAGAGTTATTATTACCGTCAAAAGGGGGTGAATTTTAATTGCTCTTTAGAATACAGAAAAGAATCACAATTTTTTTGCATTTTCTTATTTTTATAACTGTGAAAAATGTTTGGATTTTATAAATATCAACCTTTAAAATGACTATGATAAAAAAAATTGAAGCTTAGGTTGCATTTCTTGTATAATTTCATATCTATTACTTATAAACAAAATTATTTCCAGAACGCTGTGTAAACTAACTGAAAACCTTTTTCACTCCTTTCCATTTTCTGGTATTTAATTAAACTAAAGAACACACGCACATACCTTTGTTTACCTTTGCTGTGACACATCACATGCATACAAGCACTCACACAAACAGATATACATAAAGTTGACACCACAATGGTGTTGTATCATCAACATGAAAGTAGGGCATTTAAGTAGCACACAAAATTGGTTTTCTTATTTCAGGGCACATATTGAAACAAAAACCAACAACAATGATGGATATATTTCTGAGGTCCATCAATTTATTCTTGGCCCTTGTGGGGAAAGTGATTGTCATGCCTACAAATTAAACCTAATCTTTATAATCTGTGTTTGATACCTGATAGCGCCCTCCTTGACATCTGCAACATAATTTCTACTCTATGTTTAATTGACTTTGTGGTGAATGGTGAGTTTCTGCTTGCTGTTTAGAGAAGAAGTTGTGCAAAACGTATTGCAGTGTTGCATGGTTGGATATTGAAATTTAGATAATTTCATCCTGAAATGGTCACTATTGGACAAACTGAATTCTGAAGTGATTAACCCAGCCTAGACAATGATTTAGTTTTGCTTAATTTACTATTTTAGTATCATATAAATACAAAATGAGTATGGTCATGGCTATAATTTAACCTGTTAGCTGGTAAACGAGAAACGTGTTCTTCTCACGAGTGCTGTGTTTTATCAATCTAAAATCTCCATGTTCAAAACATTATTCAGATCTTGTGGTGTCCTATCTGCCTAGTATGCCTCTGCTGTGCTCCTCCTCTCTTCAAGGCTGCTTGCTCATGGCACAGAAATTGTGGTTACTTGGTGTTCTGACTAAATTCCAAGAAAACGTCGATTTAATCTTTTGGTTTTGCTTAGTCTTCAACAAATACATTTGTAGGCATAGTGGAGTTTTAGCATTTGTAGATTTTTGCATTTCAAACTAGTCTGTTACCGTTAGATTTTTTTATTTTATTTTACGGTTCAGTGATTTGACCGTTTTTGCCAAAATATTCCATGACCAGCTGCTCAAAGCTTCCTTCTCTTCAAAAACAGTCTCAACTGTATCATTCTGAGGAATTATTGAGTAAATATAATTCTCCACTACTATAAACAGACCAATTAGCCATAACACTATGAACCCTTCTTAATTGTGTGTTGATCGCTTCACCCCTAGAGGTACAGACCTAAAGGCGCTGTGGTGACACCAAGATGTAAGTAGCAGATCTTGAGACTTTGGACCCAGATTATTCTCTCCATACCAGGGGTGTCCAAACTTTTTGAGAGAAAGATCTACTTTTTCTCTCACCATGCCGCCTGAGATCTACCTCATGACACAAAGACATAAAAATTGCAAATTAAACTCCATTGATTCATTTTATATGCGAATATAGATCAGTTATAGCAAAAAATAATAAAGTGACAGAAAACCTACTGCAGTTTTTTCCTCAGTGAGATTCTGACACTGGGAGGAGGTTACTGGTTTCTAAGTCAGAAGCTGGTTGCAAAACTGTCGCCAGCAGGTGTCAGTCAGTCATGGTAGATCTGAAATTTGGTTTGATGACCTCAATATGAGAAACTACAGACTGATAGGAGGAACCAAAGAGCCCAGAAAAGGTAAAGGCAAATCTTCTGAATTCGGGATATGATTAATTTAATTTCACATGATTATCGTGGTAGAATTTGTTAAAACTTATATTTGTCCTATTTGATGTTTGTTGTGACGTATACTCACAAACGAACGAGGTAATTAGTCCAAGTTTGTCGTTTATTGAATGTTCAGAAACTACAGCGGTGTAATGAGCCACAGCGAAGGTAAACAAAGGTAAAACAACCCGAACAGAGATAAACTCAAAACCACTCCTACCTTTTTACGCTATCTCTTTGACGTTTAAGCACACCCGTTGCCATGGCAACCGCCTGCCATTCCCCCCCCGCAAGCCGAGAAGAGATTACTTTAAAAACATAACATTCAGGTTTCCAGACTTGATATTCATTTCTCAATTGGTTGAGTAGCTAATTTAAACTCTTGCTCTGCTCGTCAGTCGGTCTTTGAGTCGCCCTTTTTTTTTTAATGAAACCGAGGCGCACTGAATTGCGCAACACCTTGTTGAAACAACAATTACTGAGATTATTAATTTTAACACGTTTCGTTGAATTTTTTTTAAATAATTATTCTTTTTTTTTCTTTTTTTTCTTTTTTTTAATGAAGCTACAAACGTTTTGGATCTTAGTGAATATTTTTGATCAAGTTTGCCACCTGCCGAGATCGACTCAAAACCTTTCCGCGATCGACCGGCCGATCGCGATCGGCGTATATTGGGCACCCCTGCTCCAAACCATTCCTAAGCCAAACCAATGACAATCTCACCAGTTCACCACTGTTCCTTCCTTTAACTAGTTGTTTATAGATACTGACCAATAAAGACCAGGACAATTCCAAAGGAGCTGGGTTTTGGGAGATGCCCAGTAGTCTAGCCATTCAATTTGCTCTGGCTTCAGGTTTGATGACAATATGTTCATTGTGGCAAAGTAAAGTGACTCTCAAAAGTCCCATTCTTTTCAAAATGCTAGTTTGTCTGTGATTAAGAAAAAAAATAAAGATCAGTCACTAAAGCTTTGTAGAAATTTGATGTGACATGTATGTAATTCAAAAGAAAAATATATTTTTATTTAGTAGACAAAAAAAAAATGTAAAAAGCTGCAATTACCTGGTTATATTACTGTGAATACTCTTTAACAAAACATTTTTCAAAGGATGATCTGATCCAGATTCAGCATTTAAAGTTTCAAAGGGCTTAATTATACAAAGGGATCAGTCAGGAGAAGAGTATTTAAAATCTCATGTCTTTTGTTTACACGGTGGCATGTAGAGCAGGCAGTTATCAATATTTGGGGAATTATGTGGCAAATTTTCATTAAAAAAAGATCAGATCTTTCTCCAATTTGAATAAAAGGATGTACTGTAAACTGCTCAGAGAGGCAGGCAAGAGGACAAAAGCAACAATGTAAAAATTGCTGAAATGTTCAAGTTGTGTTCTACATAAGAGCTACAAGAAAAAGTTATTTTTATCCATAGAAAGTATTTAGAGTTGGCCTAGATCTTCTAAATCTTTGTCGGGGGAACCACTTTAACTGTTGAAAAGTGGTTTTCACCGAGTTCAGAGATGCTCTTCCTTGTTTATGCATTTAAGTTAACATTGTGCATGGTAAACAAATATGTCTTTTAGCTGGTCTCGCCATCTTTTGGTTTTGTAAAATTAATTTAAGAAATGAAAGTTTCTAATAAACTTATTTGAATGCACACATCATATCACCTGCTGTTCCGTGGGGCAAAAATATTACATATTGTAATTTTAAGATATGTTTAAATTTTCGTTGCTTTAAATGTTTTTTCTATACTTTCCATATTTCTGGGTTTAAAAATTACTTTTTGAAGCAGAAATTCTGATGCTTGCCCCAGATGTGAACTTACTGGGTTGCCAATCCATCTCATTTATCAAACGTGGGTCACATCTGATGTAATTGTTGGTGACTTCTAGTTTCCAGACTGACTCAGGAAAGTCATTTAATGCAGGATATGTGCTGGGTGACTGTGACACATGGGGCCAGATATGATCTAATATGTAGTTCTGTGGCAACAATTACATCTTGATAGAAAGCAGTTTGAAAGCAGCATTCTAGTCAGTTTGAAACATTGATAGCATGAAAATAAATTAAGCAATTTTTGGATTTCTAAGCAGATGTGTAGCTATTATCCTAGTACTGAGGATTTTTATGTGGATACAAATAAATATTTATTTTTAAGTATCTTCTGTCCTTCTCATCTTTTCAAAACAATTGAAGGATCTTATCTCTAATGAGGTCTGTGCTTTGAAAAGTATTTAGTAAAAATCTTAAGATAGCAAAATAATTACCTGTGATTGGCTGGTGGGTACAGACTAAACATTATAAGCAAAGTTCATTTGATGTCAAGATACCAAGTGATGGTGCACTGCATCGTTCAACCATATATAAGGGAGTTGGTCAAAGGAGTTTTCAGTAAGTTCTTTATTTTTTTTAATAAAGAAAATACATTTGAACCGATTGGTGATAGTATTTCTTAACATGCAAACTGCTAATGTTACACCACCTATGTTTTCATCAGGAAGAGTCTTGACTAACAGGGGTTCATGTAAGAGCCACGCATTCTTGCAAAAGCTGGGTCGGCAGATAAAACATAATTTCTAGAAGAAAGCTAATAAAGGTCCATTTTATTTTCTTCATTGTTGAGACAAAAAAAGACACATAATTCCAAAATAACATAGAGTACAATACGAGAAGAATAACACTAGCTCTTTAAAAACTGATTAAAGGAAAAAAAATAAAGATAATTAATTATTAAAGAAGGTACAAAGAGTAGAACTGCTATTGTGATTCATAAAAAAACACAAAAAACATAAAGACGCTTTAGAAAGTCATTCCAACTAGATATCTATGAAATTACCTAGATTCTTAAAAACAGAGAAAGTGTTGGAAGCTTACCTTATTTTTTTTTTTCCTGCTTGAAAATGTTAACGTGACTACAAGACTTCACAAACACAGTGGGTGGCAAAGTGAGCGTGTGAGAGTGAAGAAGATAAGGGAGGAGACTGTGGTGACACAAGTAAAAGGAAGGAGGTGTAGCCTGACAAAGACAGAAAGAAAGAGAGAGAGAGAGAGAGGTGAAAGCAGAATATTGTCTTGTAAAATATTAAGGCTGCAAAAGGAGTATGCTATTAAACTAAAATTGCTTAATTTACTGTGAATATACTGTATTAATAAAGCTTACTTTAAGGTTACTAAAATAATACTGTAGTGATTATGATACACTTTTGACAGAAGGAGGGCACTTGAGGAAGATTGAAAGATGCAAGCTGCGAAATATAATCAGGAAAGGATACAAAATCACAATTCTAGATTAAGCATTACCTTAAGACAAAGAGCATTTCGGTTGTGCATGAAGTGTGTTTTCGCACCAACCTGTGGTTGAAACCCACAAATCACCTAGCATACATTCAGGCAACATTTTTTTTATTTTTTTAATTTCATTTTCATTTTTACATTTAGCAGCTCAGCTTACTTTGTCAGGCTGTTATCTTCTGTCACAGAAACAACGATAGCAAACAATTTAATTGATGTTAGTGATCAGTAATCTGCTTTTTTGTTGATAAGATTCACTCTGTAAAACACTCTCAAAAAAGAAAGCAATGACTGGAGGCATGAAAACAAACATGTATGAACCGGTTTTGATTTAAATTTTGCTTCTTTTTCAACACAGATTTTTTAATCTTGAAGGTCAAATAAGTTGTAATACATTACATTACAAAGAGAAGTAAGCGCATTTACATCGAGGAAACGATGTAGTACTGCTTAAATTGCAACAGGGGGCATTAATGCGCTACCCTTATTGTGATAATGCTGCCTTACAAAAAAAAACAAAAAACTTTGCTCTGTCAATCATTAGATAAAAGCTGTTTTTGCCACAAATTTAGGTCTTTTAATTTAGATTTTGTCCCCTGGGTGAAAAAAAAGAAAGAAAAAAGTTTAGGTCATTTTTTTATATACAAATTAATCACAAACCTGAGGCACTCCAGATAAATTAGAAACCTACTTTTGCCTCTCAAATAAAAAAGTGTATTAACTAGCACCATTGGTTGAATTAACAAATACAAAAATAAACATGATTAAAAGTACAAATTTTGTTGTAGATCTAACCAGAATGTGTTACTGGGTGGTGTTACTGTTTTAAAAGTAAAATTAGGTTTTGTAAAAAGTCACTAATAGCAGACAGCACCCAAGCTGTGCCTTCTTCTTCAGTGACCCAAGAGATGAAGCAAACCAGAAGACAGAAAATGCAATTAGGAGCTGCAATAAGATTTCCTCTTTGTCTGTCCAGGTGGAGCATAAACACAACAGACAACAGGACAGACTAAAGCCAGTAATGTCCAATTATTTGTGAGATTACATCATGATGTTACATAACCCCACTTTTAGAAATCTCTGGACGCTAGCATCAGGGCCAGCTTTACAACTTCAGATTGATTCGGCCTGAATCCATTAATCAAATTTCCTCCCCTCATTTCCAGATAGCCAGACCTTCAGGGAACGGTATCAGATCAGTGATGTGACAAACAGAGGAAATCAAATGACACATCAAACAAAAAATTAGATTATGAACTGGTAAAGACTGTAACTGTGTTGGATTATTTTCCTTTTTTCTGTACTGACTCAATGTTTCTACAAGGAAATTAAGTGGGACATATTAAAACAGTACTTTTTCATCGATAAATATATTTTCTCTTGGACAGAAAAGGTTAAAAATGACAAATCTCACTTTGAAGTGTCATTCAAAATGGATGATTTTTTTTTAAAAACATGGACTGGTAATCTGTTTTCTTTTGACACAAACTTTTACTTAGATTTACATTAAACAGAGCTGTTTTTAATCAATTTGGTTGTTCAAAATAACGGAAGTTGTTAAACCATATTAGGTATCTCTGGTTAAAATCTTGGGGTGGGTTCTGTTTATAGATGAGCAGCTTGAACTGTTTGGCCATAATGACCATTGCTAAGAGGAAAAATAGGGAAGCTTGTAAGCCTGAGAACATCATCCCGCCTGTGAAACATAGGGGTGGCAGCATTATGTTGTGGAGGGACTGTGCATTTCACAAATTAGATGCCATCATGAATAAAGAACATTAAGTGAAAGTACTGAAGCAAAATCTAAAGACTTCAGCCAGTGGTTTAAAGCTTGGGCACAAATCGGTCTTTCAAATAGACAATCACCAGAAACATACAGCCAAAGTGGTTACAAGGTGGCTCAAGGATAAAATCGATGTTTTGGAGCAGTCATCACAATTTCAATCCTATCAAAGATTTATGGGCAAAGCTGAAAAGGCATGTGTGAGCAAGGCAGCCTACAAACATGCCTCATTTACGGCAGTTCTAGAGGAATGGGCCAAAATTCCTGCTAACTATTGTTAGAAGCTTGTGGGAGGTTATACAAAATGCTTGACTCAAGTCACACAGCTTAAGGGCAATGAAACGAAATTATAATGAAGTGTATTTAAACTTTTGGCTTTGAAGAAGGTAATACAAATTTAAAAATTCTCTCTCTCATTTGCATTTAGCAAATAGAAAACATGTCAGTAATTAGTAATTGACCTAAAACGAGAAATGTTTATTCTGATGTCAGACAGTGTGAAATAAATGCATATGAGTTTGTTTTTTTTTATATAGTATATGTAAACTTCTGGTTTCAACTGTATATCCTCTCTTATGCCACATCCCAAATGTAATCCAGTGGATTGAAATCTGGTGACCGGACAGGCAGTACAGTAACTAAACTCACTGCCATGTGTAAAAAATATTAAAACTATTTGAAATGATGTGAACTTTTTTTCCTGCTGAAGTAGCCAACAGAAGATGAATATACTCTGATCATAAAGAACTATATATTGTCTACAACAATACTCAAGTAAACTGTGTTGAAATGATGCTCGATTTCTAGGGGACCAATTTGTGCCAAGAAAATATCCTGCTCAACATTACCCTACCACATCAGCTTTCACCGTTGATAAAAGGAGTGATAAGTTCCATGTTTTCAGGTACAAAATTCGGACCCTGTCTGAACATTGTAGCTGAAAACAAAACTCACTGGACCAAACAATATTATTTTATGTTTTATTTTCCAGTTTTAGTGAGCCTGTCTTATTTGTAGCCTCAGATTCTTGTTCTTATTACAGGGAAGGAGTGTGTTCTTGTAGCCCATCTGTTTCAAAATTTGACATGTTATTAGTGTTTGAGCTTCTATTTACTTTTTATTATCTTGACCAATTCTGTCAACGATTACACTACATTCAAAGTCCTTCCTTTTATGCACTGACAGAATGTTCAGCTCATTCTGTCACTTGAATGCACCGAACTGCTATCATGTGAATGTCTGATATGCTTTTTGTGTTAGGCATTTGTGGGCAAAGATTTTATGTAAAAACATATAAAAGAAAGAACACGAGGAAGAGGGAGGTAAGTATGCATGATCACTTTTCTGCAAAGATGATGTTACACATAAAACATGAAAGTCTAACACAATAAAGCAAATCATGAAGAAAGCAGTGACAAATTTGTTTTGGGTGAATCTGGAGAACCCTCTTCACCAGTTTTCACCAATTGTCTTTCATGAATCTCAGTCATTCCACCGCTTATTGTGTTGCCATACATCTATTCATTTTATTTTCATGTGAAAGGCCAGCTTAAGAAACAAAACCATCTGAATGCTGTTCAACACACTGTTGCTCTCTCCTGCTACTTCACCACTACATGTGATTATCTAACAGCCTGCCTCTAAGGAATTTTACTGTGTCAGAAAAGTGTGTTTGAAAAATCAATTTGCTGCTCTGAAATACGTTAAGAGGGTTGGCTGTATTGTATTTATGTAAGTACTAGATTTTTCTAACATTAATATCAAGGAAGTTGCCGTGGTAGTACTATATTTTGCCACTAGATGGCGGTGATACTAGTATCACTTGGCAGTAAAACATGGTAGTCATACGGTAGTCACTTTTAGCTAGTTGATAATGGAAAATGAATGCTACAGTTTTATCCTTTTTTGCGCAACAATTTTGCGTTATCTTATGAAATTATTGGTATAATAATGTTGAACCTTTAGACTTTATGGAGAATAACTAAGGGGTAGCTTATTTTTAAAATACTTCCTTAGGGATAATTATGTCTGACTTTTTATTTCACAAACTCTATTTTATATGGAGGGTTTTTAGAGGAAAGAAGCAAACCTAATCAAAAATTAAAGAAATACAACTTTTCTTAGTTTGATATAGTTTGACAAATCAATGTGCTTAGTCAGTGTGACACCCAAAATTCAATGAGATGAAATTACCAGTAGAGTTTAAGCTTTCTATGTCAATAAAAACAATTGATGACAGTGTTTTTATTGTAAAACCAGTTGTCTTGTCAAATTAGTAAAATATTAATCTTTAAAAAATGTTATCAAAGTAGTAAAAAATCCATAGTAATCCAGAAATAGTCAGGATTTGAAAACTGGCTAAATAATGAGTGAAATGTAAAAGAAAATGTTTGTATGAAATCAAATTTTAAGAGAATGTCTGAAAAACAATTGAGGTATTTATGAATTCACTGTCAAAGCCAAATGGGAGGAGACAATTTTAACTTTCAGTGGAAAAGAGAAGTAATTACTTGATAGTATTTCAACAGCAGGCCACGTGAAACTGCTTTGGTTCTTTCCCACTTCTCTAAGTGCGTCAGATATCTGAAAGTATTCAAATTCAGTGACCAGTTAGACTGAGTGCTGCTGTAAATGACCCATACCAATAATTCAAAACCCAATCCTTCCAGCTCCATCTGGGAAACAAAAAATCAAGCAATCCTTATTCCATTCCAACTGTCAGTACCGTATAGCAGTGGTCCCCCTTTTTATCACCACAGACCGGTCAAGGCTTGACAATTTTACAGCGGCCCTGGGGGGGAGGGGTGGCGGGGGTGGGAGCGTGTCATATGACACAATTAAAAAAAAAATTTGCGCCGATTTTCCCCTTATGACAATCTTAGAATGTTCTGAGTTCTAAGATTGTCGCTTGGGATAATTATAACCGATCATCCTGCAGTGTGTGGTGTGTTACGTGGAACGTCGGTCCGCTCCCATCTAAAATCGGGCATATTTAACATGTTGAATTGTCTTGGCCCGATTAACGCAGGGTGAGGGGTTTTCCCTTACTGGGAGCAAGAACTCAACCTGTTGAATGTGACAGGTAGCCAATCAGAAAGTGCGGTGACGTAAGCACGGAGGGGAATCCCAACAACTGACTTCGCCAACTGAGAGCCCGGTTTAATGCATAGTGCAGCAAATAGTGCGGCTGCTCCCACAGTCTTTTATCCAACGTTTTTTTCTTTTTGTTACGTCTTTTATCGCTTAAAATAAATCCACAGACTATCACTGTTGCTTGTACATCGTCGAACATGTTTGGTACTCTAAATTCACGTATGGTATGTTGGAGGGTTTACGGAATTTTCTTCAGGGATTGGGATGTTCGTGGGAAAAATCGGTTCGTGTGTGGTGTGTTGCTCCTGCGGCCGAGTGGCTGGACACATGAACCGATCGAACCTGTTGTACTTTGATCGGCTCGTGTTGTGTGTGGTCACAGAGGTTTGGAAAATCGGCCTACAATCCTAAAATCGTGCGTGTGAACCAGACTTAAGACTCGAGCTCTACTCATCTCCTCTAGACCACTGCCCTAACGCTTTCTGACTCTCGTCGCTATGGTAACGTTTACACATCCCTTCAAAATAAGATACAGATGCGCCACGAAAACGAAAATTTTACTTTAATGAAAATTTTGACTCAGAAAACGACAAATCAATGGGAGCCCTGAGCTTGTTTCTCTGCAACAAGACAGTCCCATCTGGGAGTGACTGGAGACAATGACACCCGAAGTGTTGCTTATGCACAAGGTGCTCGGTCTCTAAGTGGCGACGCGGTTTGAATGCAGATCGGGCTTGGAATGTGGGAATCAGTATGGTGAGGGATTCTCATGTCTCTTCTCAGGACCTTGTCCCCTAAGCAAAATTTTTTTTCCAAAGTGTGATCTGTTTCTTACTCATTTTGCTGCTTGTGGGATCAATGTTGGCGCGCACGACATAACCTAGAGAATCCGGTAAAAAATAAAAAAAAATTAAAATAAAGATTCTCCAGACTCAGGTAATACATAAAACGGAAATATTTAATTATTTCTTGTGGGCCGCCCGGTACCAATTGGTCCACAGACCGGCACCGGTCCGCGGCTCGGGGGTTGGGGACGACTGCTGTTTGGCATGTAAACACATGCCAACATTTGGAAACGGATATGTTGTGTGTGTGACCTGTACAAACCTCTCAGTGACCTACTTTCCTTAGATAGCTGACTCCTGATGGGCACAACCCCCTTCAAAGGGTTTGCTCTAAGGCGTTCCCTCCCACAATTCATCAGCTAGGACTGGCTGCTTGACACAGTGTTGCATAACCCCTTTAAAGTCCAGACTCTTCAAATAAGGAATGTTAACTTGATCGTGGACTTGAAGATTAGATAACCTTTCATGCTGGTTGTCTCGTATACTGTAGATTTAGATCTCCCATAAAAACCTACTGGAACATTTTTAAGGTTAGCCGTAACGTCATTAGCCAAAGTCCTTCAACGCCCTAGGAGACAAACAAGAGTTGAAAGTTTAAAAATAAACTTTAAAATGTTATTCAGTGACTTGCACAATCAAAATGAGCAAACAAAATATACCAGACAGACTTTATATCTAGTTTTCATCATTCCAAAATTACAAACTGTTATGTTGCAACCACAATTTATTATTGCATAAAGTATGAAAGGATCAATTTATTTAATCCATGTATACAGTTGTTTAGTGAAAGTCTCAGTGGTTTGCTAGGAACCATTCATGAGTAAACAGAAAATGAGATCTTCACAAAAATGCCTAAAACAGTATGTCATGGGTCTTTCACATTGTTGTCTGAGTCTGAGTTGGGTCTTTGCCTCTCAGCTTTCAAACTGGATTATGACAGAAAACATGGTAATAATCATCTGACAAATTCATAAAGTAACTCATTATAAACATTTAACAAATTATGACAAATGACATCTGTAACAATCAAGAAGAATCGTAAAACAGAGTTTCAGTGTGAGCAAGATGTTTTATCACGTAGACAGGCGTGACTGTGGGGGGATGGGGCCTTTTCAGTTTGAACAGCCTGTTGCTCAGCCTCATAGCAAATTTAACCTACATAGATACGAATGCTAACAAAACACACTTCCTGTGACAGACATTGGATGAGACACTTTAAAATTAAAACTATAAATGTATTTATCTTGTTTGTTGACGCCATTAAGCATAGGTTCATATAAAGACACTGCATACACGTAGTAGTGTTTTATGCGTCAACGGGGTCTTTTTTAACCAAACTTAGTATGAAATATGTGAAATTTTTGAGGTGAAAACAGCTGCTCAGTGTTGTTTTTCCGACTTCTCAGGAAATACCCGAAAACAGCCCCAACAAAGGAAGGGGGAGGAGGATTAGCGATTGACGTCAGCGCTCTGGCAACAGGCTCGTATGCGTCTGCTCCTCTGGTCGCCGATTGGTCGTTCGCCTCGCAGGCGAGACACGATTGGTCAGAACTGTTAGCGCAACGAATACATATTTGTGCTACAGATTCCATTTTGTTGCAGTTCAGTGTCGGGAGGGAGAAGTGGCGTATTTACGGCCACTGGTAACAACATATAAGCCTCGAGAGTGACAGATTTGTAGGAAATATAGCTTTGCTGTTCTTCCTACAGTATCTGCCGAAGGATATCCGAGGCTACCTATATTTTTTTCGACGAAAGGCTTCAACAACAAAGCCTGAGGAAGTCGGTAAGCGAAGCAGCTTTGTATGCGGTCGCCATGTTGAGTTCAGTTTCTTTGTTTTGGTTGGGTGCCAGACTGACTCACGTAGATGTTTAATGAATTAGATTTTTAGAAAATGTTTGTAATTATGAGTTAATTACAACATAATGAGGAATGAAATTTGACTAGATGTTTTAGATAAAAATGTCCTTGCATAAAAATTGTTTTCAATTAATTCTGAAATAATTAAGCAATGAATTAATTTAGTTTTGTTATGTAACCTTTTTAAAAATTACGCAATTTTTAATTTAATCTTATGTTATCTAAAATGAGAGGGTTAACGGTGTTCGGGCTGCAGTCTGTTGATGACGCACTTTGCAAAACAGTCGAACAACAAGTAATGAATGCTTTGTTACATAATCTGATGTGCAGTTGAACCGTTATTACGTGCACTTTTGTTTCTCTGCACATTCAAAACACATTTCTGTGCCGTTTTATTTTACAGGCAGTCGACTTCTTGGAGCATCGTGCGCCGAGAATTGATGTTCAGCTCGGCTTCACGGCAAAACAACGATCATTGGCACATGAAAACCTCAGACCTTGCTGGACACACAAGTGCAGCGAGAAGTAGACAGAGAACTACTTCGAGGACCTGGGGACCGATCGGCGGTGAAAGATTAAAGCAGGATCTCATCGTCTTCAGCCTGACAACAAAGAGGTGAGCTGGAGCTGTTTTGCTTCTGTGAGTGGGGGAGGGGCGCAGCTCTCTGGTGTTGCTGCACGTAGGCGCTTGTTTTTCTTCAACAGGGCTGAGTCCATTCGTCCCTTTGCCAATTTTTACCCCCTATTTCTACTCAATTGTCACAGAATAAAAGCGTGCATCAGATGTTATCATGCATTCTGTGATCAAAACAAAAACAGAAAAATAACATGTAATAGTTTTTGTTCATTTAAATTGGAGACCAGAAGTTGCGAAATATGGTGCTTGCAGTGTGGTTATTGTACAAGTAAATGTAGGTAAATGAAGCTGAGATTTACTCACAAGTCAATAGCAAAGCATTTTCACAACTGTGCACCCAAATGACGTTATGATCTCCTCCTCTAGGTGACAGGTAGTACAGAAACATGGGAGGTGGAGAGAGGTACAACATTCCAATTTCCCACCCTGAACGCCCCAAGAAGAGCCACCAG
Organism: Poecilia formosa; assembly: GCF_000485575.1. NCBI lineage: Eukaryota > Metazoa > Chordata > Actinopteri > Cyprinodontiformes > Poeciliidae > Poecilia > Poecilia formosa. The sequence continues at coordinate 43,888 of NW_006800024.1, read as the reverse complement.
CTCGGCAAGGCCAAGCAGAGGAGCCGTGACCAGAGCGGAGCAGTAGTGGCATCCGTGGGAGGGGCGGCGGGCCTTCACCATCACGGTCACCGCCGGAGTGACAAGGGCACCACCTACCACAGGTCTCCGGAGGCACGGCAGGCCGCGTCTGTGGAGAAGAATGCTTCTGTCCGTTTCGCCACCACCTACGATCAAAACTGGGAGGGCGCAGTGTCTCACCTTAATACGCTGCTAGCAACTCAGGGCAGCCCGAGTTATGCAGGGCCTAAGTTCAGTGAGCCGCCCTCGCCCAGCGTGTTGCCCAAACCTCCCAGTCATTGGGTGTCTTTCCCTATGGGATCCTGTGACCACAGAGAGATAATGGCCTTCCAGCTAAAGAGCCTCCTGAAAGTGCAGGCTTGAGATAGAAACCTCCACCTCATTAATATCCAGCCAATTTACTGCGACTCTGTTTAGGCACCCGCTTTCCAGGAACACCCCGTGGTTGTAATAGATTTCTCATTTTTGGCTTAAATCCTCTCAAAGTTGGGCATTTGCAACTGTTTCAGAGTTTTCTAACTGTTTTAAAGATATTACAGCCATGTGGCCTTGCTGGTTGGCCCTGCCTTTAGTGGAGCCAGTTTCTTTAACTGATGACTGGATCCTTTTTTTTTTTTTAAAAAAACTTCTGTTTTGTTTTGTTCTTTTTAGTGTTGGCTGTTAAAGCAGATTGAGTGTCCTTTTCCCAACATAGGGGTTGTATTGTAGGTCAGGTAAATTCCAACACTTATACGGTCCATTTCTGTGGACAGACTCTTGTTCTCTTTTTCATTCGTTTTGAGGTTGAACCTTTGGAGTGAGCTCCGAAGCTTCAGGTGCTAAAGTAAGTTCACATTTGTAGCACTTGTTTTTGTTTTTTCTTTTAAATCGCCCCATTTTATTTTCCTAGATATTACTTTCCTTGTTTGGAATGAAAAAGGCACTCAACTGCAGTTCTGCAGGGAAAAAAATCTGTTTTATTTGACATGAGCTAGTAGCTATGTACAGGACAAGCTGAAAGACTGACCTCAAAGGGTAATAAGAGACCATGGCACACAGGCCTTGGACAACCAACTCCTGTATCCTTTTTTATTGCGCTGTGCGCACATGCACTATAGGAGTTGAGTGTGTCCAAAGCCTGCTACACTCTATCAAAGCATTATTTTGTACAAGTCCTTTTGTTGCGATTGAAAGCGCTGTGTGTAACCAAAGCAATGTTATTTGCTGCATATTTTTCACACCGTCTGTGTGGTTAATAACTTCCACTCTCTTGCCTCTGTGGTGAGCGGACATTTCCTTACTGTTCATCTCTACAATCAGTACTGTTACTACCCTTCAGTAGTCTGTCTCTTCAGCACGGCGGTGCGGCCTTAGCGTGCGGAAGGGGGCCACGCTCGCGTGTCCCTGCTAGCTGCACCCGTTTGTGCCGAAGCGAGAGAGAACGAAGGAGCTCTTTCTTTAGGGACGCGTGTGGCCCGAGGGTCCCTGCGTGAGACAGAAGGCTGGTGTTTGTTTACAAGTTCTGTCTCTTATTGACCATCTGATTATCGGCACCCTTGTTGCCTGTTGCCGCTGCCTGATGTTTACCCTCTTGCACTGTAATCAGACTTACCCTTAAAACGGCAGGTTGGGATGCTAGATGGAAATGCAATGGACTATCTTTATGAATTCTCTATTTTATGATTTTTGGTCCTTCGTTAAGGCTCTTTTGTGTTTTTTTTTCCTTTTCTTTTCTTTTCCCTTTGCAGAGTTGAAGCTGTTTATGGCCAGCATAGAAAATAACAAAACAAAGAGATTGTGAATTGTGTTCAGGAGCCATGTATATAATGAAATGTATAAAGTTCTTGTAGCATATGTACATTTACAGGCCATGTTTGATGCCTGTCTGACAAAAGTATTTTTAGTAATAACACTGAATGTATAAGACATGCTAAGGACGTGTCTTAACTTCAATACTGAAGAATATTTTTGTTAAAAAAAACGTAAAAAACTCCCTTCATGCCTATAGCATTTAACCTTACCCAGCACTGTTATCTTTACGGAGATCTTGCACATGTTTTTTATTCTTTTGTATTACACAGTGTAGGGTGAAAGATGCTTAGTGCAAATTATATAAAACAATATAAAAAAAATAGTGATTGGATTAAAGGAGACTTGCTTATTTATGGATTTAAAGTTTCAATCTATTTGCATTTTGTAAGCTCGACACTCAGTTGACAAATGTGCCTAAGTTTAACCCCTGTTTTATCTGCTAACTATCACCAAATGTTGCTGTTTTTAGCTTTCAGGTGATCTTCCGCCATCTGAAAGTTAAACTCGGCTCAGTTCTTTTATTTACAGAATTTTGTTCAATTTTCAAATTCCTCCCCGCTTTTCTTTTGGTCACATGACATAGCAAAGTCTCCTTACTCTAAATTGTGAAACACGGAAACAATTGGCCGCTAATTTCTCCCTTGGATAAGTCACCAAGTATTTTGAGACATGCCCTTATTAAGATTGGTTTTAATTGGTGTTAAAAATGTGAAAGAATGCACTTTTAAACTGACATCAAAGTAAAAAAAGAAAAAAGAAAATAAATCCCTTCCCTCCCCCCATGTTTGTCTCTCCTTTTTCTGTTTTCTCCTATTTTCCAAGTTTTTACTTATTTACTTAATATTTATTACAATTTTTTTTTTAGAAAATTACACCCAAAGTTGTTGAAAAAGGTATACCATTTATTATAACGAAACAAAAAAAAATAACTTTTTGGCACTGTTATATACAGCACTGTTATTGTTTTCGCATCAGATGCTGGATTCACACATATCAAAAACTGTCCAGGTAGTTTATAAGAGCAGGGGATGAGAATGCAACCGGCAGTAGTACAATAAATAATATCTAGTGCAAAGTGTTGAAGAGGAAATTTGCGAGCAAAAAGAAGAGAAGGAAGATTTTTCTGAGGGATCGAGATAAGATAAGATGGACCTTTTTATCCTAAAGGAAATTTATCTTGGATACAGACTGCTGCATGCTACAAAATCATGATCTTCATATTACATTCACAAATAAAACCATTTCTGTAATATTATATGAGATATAAATACAGAGTCTCAGTACATCATATTATAAACACAGCAGACACATTGCACTGTAGCATTTCAATGTGCTACAGAAGGTGACTGGACTTCTCGTCACGTGTCTCTTGAAAAACTGATATAATTCAGCAAGTGGAACTGTCCTTGATGACGGAGAACCTACACCCTCCCTGTCCTTAAGAGCTAATGTGATATTGCAAAGTGCCATTAAAAGGCCTTTTAGATGTTTTAGTGCTTTTATAAATTCAAACGTCAAAAGTTGTCACATCAAAGTCCAGATCTACGCCTTTTTGAAACTTTGGGTCTGGAGATAAAAACCACCTTTTAATTCCAAAGGGGTCTGACAGAGATAGGAATATTTCAATCTCCAGATGTGCCTGCCTGATCCACTCAGGCTTATTGTTGTGATTGCAATAGAACATATACCGTACTAAAAAAAATTCTTATCTTGTCCAAAAATAGTCATGATTTAATTTATAAAAACAATTAAAACATAAAACAAGTGTGCTAATGTTTTCTGTCCTGTAACCACTGAAAAACCAAACAGGGCTACTCAGAACTTCACTTACTCATTTTAGACCAAGGAAAGTTATCCTGCATTACTCGTTTGTTTACTTGTTATTTTTTTTAATGCTTGTTTGACATATTGTTAAATATGTATTTCAGAATAGTATGTATTCGTATATAGGTTACTATTATTGTTATTGGTGGTAGTAGTTGAAGAAATTCCTATTGTGTTTTGCATTTGCATTTGAGGGCAACGTTCATGGATTTTAGATCACTTGATTTATGTCAATCTACATAATGAACTGTGCCCAACACTGAGCTCAGCAGCTTGCCTGGCCAGTAATGTGATTTTGCAGGGACAATGTTTTCGTTCTTTAGAAAATATTACATTTATATGGCGTCAGCAAAGATATACTCACTGCTTGATTTATACATCTTTTTTTTGGCTACCACATGTGAACATGACACAATACAAACCACACGTATTACGCACACTTTTTCTTTATTTAAATAGACATTGTATCTTTGTCACTGTCAGGTTTAAATCTTTCTGCTCTTCCTGACAAGAGTCGTTGAGCCCACAGTCAGAGTCTAGATAAGACAGAACAAGACACATATTTTAAAGCTTATAATCAAACAGTCTGAAAACTTATTGTGCATTTATCTTTCAGAAATACATGTTTCTGCAAGACTAAAAATCTGGATGCACCATACCTCAATCATCTCTCCTCCTTTGAGCTCTTGTGTGTGGTTGAATTTGCCAGTTTTGCAGACCAGTTTTCCTCCCTCTATATTGACAACGCACTGAGGAGGGGTAAGAAGACAGATTTCAGCACCAGCAATAAAGCCAATAACGCATCATTTAGAGGCTAAAAAACAATAATACGAGATCAAATTTAATTGTAAAGAATATTTTTGGAGATGTGTTGTAGACATGTAGAATGGATAGAGAAGACCTACATTATTTGTCTCTGTATAAACAATAAGCAAACGTTAGTGACCTTTAGCTTCTTGCCATCCATGGTGGTAATTTCAGCTTCTTTCCCGATGGTGAAGGAGTTTGTCACAGTCTTTCCAGGCGTCTTGGAGGTGATGACAAAGTCATTGCCCGTCTGCTTAATCTCAGTAATCGGTTTGATGTCTTTGGCCATCTTGATGACATCTTCTGGGAGTTCTGTTGAGTAGAAGAGATTTGTTGATATTCGATGCAACATTAGACATGAATTACAACCAATCTGCAATGCAAAGCTGTGTCGGCCTGTGTTGATAAAAGTAAAATTTGTGAATAATTTTCTTACCCATGGCTCGGAGGAACTCTTCGTAGTTTTCCTGGGAGTACACCTGCCATGTTCCGTTGAGATCCATGTCTTCTAGAGAGTCTGGGTTCTCCTTCACCAAAAGTATTTGGAAGCTGAGACAGCTGTGCGAAGCTCAACACAATGTGAAGAAAACGAACTCGAATTTGCTTCCTTTTATACCCAAAGGCAAAGGCTCCACAGTGCAATGCCGAGTGAGTAACAAAGTCCTTTGAGGATTGTTTGAACAACCCAGAGTTCAGTTACTCTTTTATGTTTAAGCTTCAGCCTCAGCCAAGGAAAATTTTAAATCACAACTTAAGGTAAAGTACAAGATATCATCTGCAAATTTAGTCTTCAAAACATTCACTCTATGTATGCACTGTTCACAATCATTTATAATAGAGAGGAGACAAGATGCAAACAGAGAATAGATAATAAAAAAGTAGAATTTTACTGTTGTTTGTGCTTCACTGCTATTTAACATTGTATAAAATTGACAAGATTAGCAGATATTTTAATTTTAGACTTAGTTTTTCATGCAACACTAAAGTAGTTCCATTCACCTCTGCAGCTTCTCCTCAGTGCATCACTGAATCTCCAAATATGGATCTTACCTGACCTAATGTGGCACCACATATTAGGGTTATTGACACTGAGGACTTTGCTTTTAAACTCAAAGACCATAGCTGTTGCAAAATTGAACAAACTCACCTACTGTCAATTTTTAATACATTTTTTGATTATAAAGTTCACTACATTGGTTTTGTGTGGATAAAAGAAATGCAGCAAAAACAATAAGTTGGAAATAGTTTTATTGACAACAAAACAGGCAAACAATACATCTGTTTTTTTTTTCTAAAAACTCAGGCCCACAGCCAAAATCTATCTTTAGACTAAAAGGCTGCAAGTAAATGCAACATTAAAATAACAGAAGCGTTATAAGAATCTAGTATTCTTCGCTTCTAAAGTAAAACTAAGCTAAACTAAGTTTCCCCAAAATAAACCAGCTCAGAAAGGTTTTACTGTTGTATTTAATCTGTATTAGCATCTAGTAAACAATCACAATGATAAAATTATTTCTGTAACCTAACCTGATCTATTAATCTAGCTCAAATAAACATGCAAAATAATAGCAAACACACAGACAAACAAAAATAGTGCTATCATTTTGAGTGGCAGGTATCATTTGAGCTATGCTACCTTCACTTCTCAAAAGTGGAGGTTGTAGCACTAAGCTACTCCATGTTTTGCTCCCCATGAAGTTTTACTGGGATTTTACTTTATAGACCAACACAATGTAGAAAAAAAATGGGTTTCACAATCTAAAAAAAAAAAAGAAAAAGAAAAACGTAATTCATATTTAGCCCCAGACTGTTCTACATGAAGTTTAACCAATTGCCTTCAGAAGTCCATTGTCACTGCTTGAAAACTGATGTCTGCAGATGGTCTCTATTCAGCCTGACTGAGATAATTTGCAATTAACTTGGATGTTCAAAGCTTACATAACCTAAGACATTTGCAGCTTTAATTGCAGCAAAAATATATTTTATAAGGTATTTGCCCAGCTGTGCTCATAAAAGAATTTGTAAAAGAATTTCAAAATTTTGTATCATTTTCTTCCCACATCACCATGATGTCCTACTTTCTGTTGGTGGATAAAATAAAATATCTGACTGGGTAAAAGTGGGGCTTTCCTCCAATTCGCAAGTTTAACCCATCTCTACTGCATTAGCTGGAGGTTTGTCACCCTTCTTGTACACACTCAAGGTCACATCAACAGTTTCAGAGCCATACTGGTTGCGCACAAAGATACTATACTTTCCAGAATCCTCTGTGGTAACCTTGTTGACGGTGATGGAGGTGCGCTTGGACTCCTTCGTGATGGTAAACTGAGTCTGATCAAGGATTTCTCTGTCATTGCGTAGCCAGAAGATCTCAGGAGCTGGGTCGCCATCAATGAAGCATGTCAGACACAGAGACTGAGAAGATATCACAACAAAAATGGTTGGCAATAGAGAATGTGTGAGGTATTTATAATTTATAATTATTTATAATTTCTGACAACGCTTTACCTTGCCCTCCATGATGGCTACAACATCTGGAAGCCCTTTTACTACCTTGGCGCGATCTGAAAATCAGCAGGGAATATTATCTGAGTTGATACCCAAAGAAAAATCATTTAAGCTCAAATAAAAACAAAAACATATGGCGTGAGGGTTATCACACGGTACTTACTTTTCTCAGCAATGGCCAGTTGCCTAAGGGATGAAATCAGACAGTCAGCTTAAGCTTACACTGCACTGTACCAATTTCAAACAAGCTAACTCTGCACTTGTTTGTTTTGTTGTAACTGTTTTATTCAGATTCATTCATGTTTTCTGTTACTGACACAGCAAAACGTTCAAACTTCTTCCCTTGAATCAATGCACTTACTTTAACCTTTGATGTTCCAGCAAGGCTTCAGCAAATGCTGTTGAAAGACACAACAAGATTCACAACATGGACAATCTAATTTCTGCGCCTGGGATTATCTTATTTGTATAGAATTTTGTTTTAAACCAGCGCCTTACCTTCTGTGGACAGTTCATAGAGCCGTTTGTGTGTCTCTTTGCCATCGAACATCTCCAATATGTATTCACCTTTGTCATTCTCTGTTGGGTTTAAGATTTCAATCCAGACTTTCTGCATACTGCTGCCTGGCTTTGTCCTGGTCTCTTGATCAATATTTCTCCCCCTAAAGCACAGGATGAAGCACAGATCTACTGTTTACATACACTACTACTACAACATACAATTTACTCTCATCAGGCACTTTATTAGTTACACTTTGCTTGTACCAATTTAGAGCCTCTTTTACTTCCAGAACTGCCTAATTATTCATAACATACATTCAACAAGGTGTATCAAGATATTATAGATTTTTGTCCATAATGACATGATACGATCACACAGTTACTGCAGATTTTTCAGCTGCACATGAATGATGGGAATTTACTATTCCACCAAATGCAAAGATGGCCTATTAGACTGAGATCTGTATTAAAATGAAAACCAGTTTGAGAGGATTCAAACTTTATAAGACTGCATGATGACAACAGAATATTACTCTGTGGTTACAAAGGCAAGAACAAGGTCAACATGGCGTTGGACTCTCAGTTGGTGCAAGAAAGACTCAAAATGTGCCAAGAAAATGTTTCCCAGAATGTTACACAGTTACACTGTTACGTCCTGCCTGTTTGTTTATTAAAGGCAGGACCAGATCTATCCTGTTTGTTTGCAGGACAGATCTATGCGTTCATACTTTTTATGCCAAATTCTGGCATCACTATCTGCACTTCGCAGGTAGAAATAGGACTCTTTTCACCAGACAATGTTTTAAAAATATGCATAATGTTCAACTTCAGTAAATCCTTGCAAACTGTAGCCTAAGCTTAACGTTCCTATGTGACAGGACTGACATTTACTTATACTGCTGCAGCCCAATTAGTTCCGGCGTTAAAATGTTCTGCATTCAGAAATGGCATTCTGCGTACCTTGTTAATATCAAGTTATTTGAGTCAGTGCTGCCTCTGTACCATCTTAAACCAGTCTTCGGATTCTTCTCTGATTTCTGACATCGACAAGACACTTGCATGAGTATTTTTTTTTTAAATACTCAGACCAGCTCGTCTCACACATGCCACATTTAAAGTAACCTAAATCTCATCTAGATGCTGAAATGCGATATTTTTTTTTTAACAAGGATTTTTGAAGCTTCAAAAACTCAAATTTAATCCATGAGTGTTAAACTTCTTAAAGTCTTCCAGCAGGTGGTGCTATAGCCCCTTTAAGAAACAATTTTTTAACCTGTCAAACCAAAACTGAGTGAAAACGAAGTTCTGAAACTAAACTAATCTAAGAGGTCCTTTTCTTTCATTTTGCTTAAAAAACTGTAATCATAATTGTAAAAATGTGAAAAAAGGACATCTAACTGAAAACCTTTCATGAAAAGTCATTTTATAATGCTGGCAGCAGGGTGAACCTGGTGTTTCATATTGACGTGTGTGTATGGCATAAATTTGAGTATATGTTTTATAAAATTAGTGGGTCAAATGTAAAAGGAATTTTAAAAGTTAAAGACATTGCTAAAATGGATAAAAACTTTACTGAGCGTATATGACCATACGGTTTTCTTAAAATCTCATCTTGACTCCTCTACATGCTTCTTTTCATTGTCACAGCTCAGTGATTATCTTACCTGACCAGAAAATATTTTTATAGAATGACTCAAAATATTTGTATTGACTGAAGGTGGTGATTTTGGAGCAGGGTCTTTCTTCATTCGCAGCCTCTCAGTTCATAATAACACCAAGTAAAACTCATTTCACTGCAAACAGTGAAACTGGCATTCCAGCAGTTTACAATTTCTGACCAGCTTGAGTCTGATTTTATCCCGTAACACGGTGGTCTTTTCAAAATAAATGTGAATGAGGTTCAGCTTGCAAAATTAACGTTTTGTTGTGTGTGTGAATTATTATTGAATTATTTTACATCAGTTGAACTATTAGAAATAGTTAAATCGAGAATGTGTGCTCAAAGTTCATTTTACCCGCTCTACTGGAAATGGTAATGTTGATCCTTGCCAAACAGAAGAAAATCCTCAAATTCAGTTTACTGAAATGATACATTGTATAATCACTTCTACCTGGAAAACAGTGCTTCAGATAAATTGTCTAACTTAACCTGATTTTCATGTTTGTGATAAATATTTGACAAAAAAAAAAAAAAAAATCTCTGATTAGGATTGTACTAATCCAGACCTGGAAAACACACTGCACAGGACGGAAATACAAATGATGGAATCCAAGTATTGGCTTCTCACAGGATGTTGGTCAGAATGATGCTCTGCACTCAGACTTACTTGAAGTACCAGCTTGTCTTCAGGAAGCTAATGTAGTATCTGAGGCTGGAGTAGATCTTGAAACCTTCGGCAGTGCTCTCAATCCGCAGCGGACCGGCTGACAATGCTGCAGTCAGAACTCTTGATTACTTACTTATTGGTACATGTTTGTGTGTGTTTTGATTTGTGAGGTTGAAAATATAGCTTTTTGTCTTGCGTAATAAACGTAATGGAGGGAGCCGAGTGAATATAGCATAGTTAATTAAAATGGCATGCCTGTGTAACAACACAGGACACTTCATATCAAATGTGTGCAACTCACCGCATTGTTCACTCAGCTGCTGGAGAAGCTTGTCGTACTCTGTAAACAAACAAAAATACATCTTCAGAGAGCTTGTTGTACCAGAACTTGATTACTTATAATTCTAATTGCTTCATTTCCACTACGGATGGAAGAAGCGTGTTTGTGTAATGAGGTTTGGTCGAACCGTTGTCTAGTAACTCCAAGGTGCTGACATCCTCTCCTCGGCTGTCTGACACCACAGCTCTGTATGAACCGGCCTCTTTCTTCGTCACCTAAAGGAAGTTCATTTGAAATCCACAATTTAATATATCTGTAGAAAACCAAAATGATTAATATCATATTTAACTTCAGCTCAAGCTAACTTTAAAACTGACACACTGATGTATAGTATCTGTCTAGACTTTATCCTTTAATTATCAACCGTGAGTCGCTATTATGTTGCTTCTCTGTGTCAGCTACAGTTTATGAATGTAATTTCTAATACAGAGAGTCGGGCGAGATTCATCTTTTTTCCATTACCTGTGAGATTGAGAGCGAGATAATCCCAGTTGTCTGATCATAAGAAAGGTCTTTAATTTCCAGACCATCCTTAAACCACTTGAAAGACGTGTCCTTATTTGTGTTTGTCACCTGTTAACGAGGAGATACCAATCATGTTATGAGAAAAAAAAAAAAGGTATCCAAGCACCGTTAAATGAAAATCACTCTGTCAGGTTTATTAATACCGCATGCATGATATTAAAGCCTACAAAATCTGACACTCGTGATGAACAGGTCTGTGAAAGCCAACACATCGTTGTTATACCGAGGACAAAGAACCAGAAGCAAACAAGAGACAGTCTGGCTCCCTTGTAGCTGCAGAAAACAATTTTTCTAGGAGCTCAGACAGGTTCATATGGTGAAAATTAATAAACGTTAAAATATAAACATAACATAATATCACCATCAGATTAATAAAGTCAGAAGATATTAATCAGAAATAAAAGTTTCCACCATATGTCTCTGCACAGAGCCTAAACCCCAGTCCACTTTCTGTTTTGTCATTATATTTGCTTTCTGATGGCTCTAAGGCTTTAGACTGTCCTTTTGTTCTGTTGAACATCTTTTTATGTAATTAAATATTAAGTGTGTAGAAAAGCTTTAAATAATTTATTTTATTTTACTGCACCATTACAACTGCAACCTGTTTTTCTTCTCTTACAGAGTTACTTCGGTCAAAATTCTTAACCCCCTGAAGAAACTCTATAAAATGCTGTTTAAAGTGCTGTGAAAAAGAGCATTTGTGTTTTTCGAATTTCTTCTGTTTTTGCTTTTTTTAAATAATGCAAAGATTTTCTCATTTACTAAGGTAAAAAGATTTCTAAACCAACCTGGTACCATGTGCAGAACTAACTCTGGCTTATACCTATGAACTGCTGGTGATACACTTGGCAGCAACGAGTGCAACAACATAGAGACTTCTACATTTTAAGCTATTTTTTCTTTTACTCGGATCATGAACTCAATCTTGACTTGGTGGATGTTTTTTTTTTCCATTAGGGTATTCAAAAACAGAAGAATTTTTCTGATCTTTAGTAAAAGTATGCTGCTGTTTTTCTTCATCCTTTTCTAAAAAAGCAATGTTTCAAGATCAGACATTATTCAAAGAGTGAGAATAATAGTCTAACTTGCCCAGAATATTCTAAACAATTAATAAAATACAGAATAATTTCTAATTGCCATTGGTCTTTGTACTAAAATAGCTGAATTTTCACTCTTACAATGATCTTAGCAGCACTGTCTCACTACAGTCAGGAATTTTCACGCAGGAGATATAAAAGTACCTTGCATTGTATAATTAATTCACAATCCTTATTCACACTCCATGTCAAAAATTCCTGGAAATAAGGTCCTTGGAAGAAAAGGAACAAATTATTTTGAGCCACAATAAACAACATATAAAAACACACATTTATAATAGCTAAGTTAAATTATACTAGAATGATCCATCAAAGCACTAACAGCAAAAAGAGAAACACAAAATTATCTATGCCATCACTTTTTAAATCAATGCAAAAATAAAATAAAATCATTCTGTGGTTTTATTTCTCTTTTGCATGGAAGTATTCTAGCTGTATTGAACAAAAAGAGCACCTGTACACTTTGAGTCTAACTTGGATTTACAATAGTAAACACAAATTGTGTGAGATTCTTGCACAAGTGTCCACTAGGACATTGGCCTCTGTGCATACACAACAAATGGAGATGAAAGGAGATAAAGCACAGATTTCAGAGCTCTAAATCTTTTATTCCAGGAACAACACATGAATATTTGCCTTTTGGCTAACGCTATCACATTTACTTTTCTCCTTTATTAGCGTTCCCTCTTCTTGTTAAAATGTGTTTTTGACATCCTGGTTTCTATAATATTTACATGGGACAAAAGCATATAACAATCCAACTATACATAACATAAGAAAAGAAATCTTCCTCTGGGTATGTGTTCTTTTATGTTTGTTCACTGTTGATTCAAGCAATGTGTAATCATCCTTAAGTAAGGAATGATCAATATTTATTAATTTACTGTCAGTTGTGCTTTTTAAGGATGTCTTACCAGTCTTTCTCTGAATGTCCCTTCGATTCCAGTCAGCCTGGGCCAGTATCTCACGAAACTCTAATAAGATACAACAGACCAGACTGTAAAACTGTGCTAAGGTGAACATGCTCAATATATGGCTACATTGAGCATGTTCACCTTGGTCTTATTACCATCATATACATAAACAGTTTTTTTTTTTATTTTAGATTTTAAGTAACCGACTAACTCAGTGAAGCTGAAGAAAAATTATTTGCATCTAGTAAAAATTTGGTAAATGTCTTTGCATGAAACACATTTCAGATTTTTATTTGTAAAAATGTTTGAAAAGGATGTCACTTTTCACCTACTTCAAAATCCTGCACTCCTTTGTACTGGATTATCACAAAAAAAAATCCCAGTGAAATACATTAAAAAAGTTGCTGTTGGAATGTGAAAATCTTAAAGTTAGAGGAGTATGACTACTGTTGCAACAAACTCTAAAAGCAAGCAGAGGTCAAATTAGAACAGAAACAGAAATACATCTGTTTAAAATATTTTCTAATTTTGCAGATCTGTTCATTTTTATCTAAGAGTAGAATCTTTTAAATTCAACAATGTTTTTCTGTGCAGTTTTTCCCTTTTGATTCCTTTTTTAATGCTGCAATTAATCAAAGCTGGTATTTCCCAGTGATACATAATGCAGGCAAAATGACTAACTCTGTGGTTGGGTGAATTTATGACTCACTTTGATCCACAAAGACCAAAGTGCATTGGTTCTTGGCGCGGCCGTCCCTCAGCTGGGCGGTGTATGAGCCTTCGTCCTCCTGAGAGAGCTGATCAAACAGTATCTCCACCAGACCTTTGGCCTTGTCGAAGTTTACCTTTCGGCGCTGCAGAAAAACAAACAAATGTCACTGCAGGCAACGTTCATCAGCTCATAATCAGGCAGCTCGCCCCCCAGCGGTTTGGTATCCTCTGTAAAGATGGCTCCTTGCACAAAGAGAATGCATCATGAATCAGAGTGCAAAGGGTCTGGAGAAACATCTGCGCTCTGGTGATAAAATATTTCTGTTCTCTAAAAAATGCAAACATACAAACAAACACGCAAGCAGCGACACAGAGGGAACAGACCTCGAGCTCATTTTCATTGCTTTTATGCTCATCAAGTTAAGTGTATGCCTTGCATGTTGATAGGCCTCAGTTGGTGGAAGTGATTTGTGATGTATGGCAAGCCCAAGGGCCCTAATCAGTTAAATGGCTTCTGCATTTGCAAACCTCAGCTGTGATCATTTAGAAATAATGTATAATCAGTACTGTTCAGACGGAGCCCTCATATTGGGAAATAATGGAACAAAATGAAAGTCACTGAATGTAAAGCAGTCACAACCAAGAGACACAATAAACATTCGGGGTTGTGTTCATTGCTCTCCCAGCGGCCGCCTCAGAACGCCGTTCGATAACTCGGACGGAACAACAGCGGCGATGATTATATTCAGCTTGTTGTCATAACGTACACATATGCTAAATATGTTTACATCCATCTGATGTTCACTGATGATTACAGTGCTGATGTCTTTGGATATCTGGATTCTTTTTTTTTTTTTTTAAATACCAGGTGAAACCATCTATCTTTCTTCTAAATATGATTAGTTTATGACAGGGCGAGATCAGTAACTTTTGGGACTGGAACTCTCAGACCCATGTGAGGTTATGTCAGACATTTACATCTCTGTGCAAAAGTTTTAAGCTAGCCCATAATTTCTTTATGATCACAGCTGAAAACTCAAGATTTCTGTTTAATCTTCCAAAGTGATCTTGATCAAAGTTCTTCAGGGTTTCAAATGGACTTTGACTGCTTTTTCCCCTCATTTAATATGCATGAAGCACATAGATATAACGTTTAAGCCAAGAGCTATGAGGATATAAATATATAAAAATAAACCATGTGTTACACTGACTGCTCCAAACATGAATGTATAGCTTATTCAGAGAGAACAGAATTCACATACAAGTTGCTTGGGAAATGAACTAAGTTTTAAGGAATAGAAATAGAAGGTTGTTCTATGTTGAACTGTAAGCTGTTTAGTAGGAATATCAAATCATTTTTAGGTTGCTTAGGTTTACATGGCAAAAGTAAGTGAGTATTATTATTTTTGTGAAACACCAAAAAAAGTTGGTGTTTCACGCATTCAGTGTCTGTCCCTGACTATAACTGTGATAACTAAGACAAAGAATATTTTTTTCTAAAATTGTCTGTTGTTAGAACGACACTGATTCATTTACACATTTTATGCTCAAATATAAGGACTGTGACATGATCCGAGGTTTTACACGGTGTACAAAAAACAATAATCAATGTAGGGGTCCACCTGTTTAGGAAGGACAAAAATAAACAATTTTATTCTTAAAACATCAGTTATTGCCTTACCTCCTTCTGTATTTATTGATTTACCAACTTAAAAATAAAATAAAATAAAATAAAAAAAAATTCAGCAATATTGCCTGTTGGAGTCTCTCTCCAGCAACTAACCAAGTGTGACATGTTTTTTTCAGATGCGAGTGCTATCTCCATCTTCACCTCAGGCGGTCTTCTCGTCTTCCTCACTTAATTAAATTAACTGAGCTTCCAGACTTCTCTGCTGCCGTACTCACCTGCTCTTCATCTTTGCTGACAGCATCTACTTCCTGCCTTGCAGGATGTTTATTGGAGCATTAATTGCTGTTTTGGGCTCACGCTGACTTGTTAGGAAGACAGATGCACACATAAACCCATTGATAATACAGAAACCAAAAAAACTCTTTCAAGCTTGTGTGTGACTTTCCTTGTGTTTAAAACTTGAAGACAGAGTAGATAACACTTAAATCTGATCACAGGCTTCTGTAATTGAAATGTTTTTTTTTTTTTTTACTATAATATTGGTATTTAGAAACCAATATTAGTGACAACGTGGAGATTCTGGACTAAAATGTTATTCTGAGTCCCTGACTTTAAATCCTGAATACTTCATATTGTTTTATTAATAATGTAAACATTCAAATGTTAGAGGGAGAGAAAAAAAAACATACAGAATATTTAAATCAGCTTTTCCTCACGTGGCCATTTGCCATCGTCGTGCCTTTGCAACATTCTTTTTCACATGGCTTCATAAAAACCTATTTGAAGTGATTTTCCATAATGTTTCTCTGACTCCCATAAATAATATCGACTAGAAGGAGATCACAGAGTTGTTTTGTTGTGATCAGAGACCCACATTTTTCAAGTGTTGACTGATCCAACCTGGCCTCAACCATTAGATCCAGCAATCCAAACGAAGCACTTGCAGCTCGTCATCTGATGAGGTATCTGTCAACGGAGGAAACCTACCGGAGAGGTGGAGATTTCCCGGTCGTTAAAAACAAGACGGAGTTCAGCAGAGTTACTCAGACTCTCGGTTTGAAGCCAAAGGCGCACGCCGCCTTTCTCAGACACCTCCACTTGCCAAGTTGACTTCAGTGCAATCACTGCAGAGTGAAATCAAAGACAGATCAGGTCAGGTCATAAAACTTATAAAACAGCATTAAACCTGCATACTTTAAATAATATATAGCAGGATAATAGATTATTGAGGTTTGGATCTTCAGCACCTCTGCACCTCAGTGATGATACATACATGGGTTTCTGACCTGCCAGCTGAGCTCTTTGAGACGTGCGAGGTCTAAAAATAAAAGAAGACAAAAGAATATATAGACGTAGAAGGTTAGATTACCTTTAACGGAAACACAAAACAGAATAGTAAAGTGTGTTTCTCTGGTGATATTGTAGAGGGATAAGTAAAGGCAATATCTGAGAAGAAACAATAATTAATTCCTAAAATCAGACTCTGGCTTCTGGTGTCCAGGAAGTACCTTCAGCTGTAAACTCATAGCTGGATGAGAGCTGAGGACTGTCACTCATCTCCACAGTGTACAGACCCAGATCTTCCTCAGATGGGTCTTTGAAAGTGAGAACTGACCTGATAGACAAACAATAAAGTAAAAAGACAAATTAAGTAGACTCAGCTTTGTGTTCTGGAGTCTGTAGCAAGGTCTGCTGTAGACTCTGTCTGCTGTCAGACTTTGTGCTAAAAAAAAAAAAAAAAAAAGAAGCTAAAGCTCAAAAATATAACTAATGTGTCATGATTAATTAAGTAGTAACTGAACGGAACCTAACTCAGTTGCTTGTTGTAATGTTACCTGTTCTTTGTGGTTTCTGCTTTCGTTCTCTGAGAATCGATGGGTTCTGTGTAATTTTTGCCCCAGATAAACTCGCTGTCGTCGTTCATCTCAACAGCCTCGTAGCCCAAAAATATAAACCCATCGTCATCCACACCGATCTTAATCTCTTTGGTTCCTGAAAAATTCAAAACTGCTGTGACGACTAGGCATGGGCTGGTTAGTTTATCAAAGCCTAACAAGGTTTTAGGAAATGTTCTAAAGAACGTCAATTTTCTTAAAGACATAATACTGCTATAGATGAAACTCTTTACACTTTCTCCTTTTTTCAGCTTTTTAAAAACATTTCTAGTTGCCAAAAAAATCATCATGAAATACATCTGGCAAGTTTCTATAAAGGGCCTGCTTGTTTAACAGAAAAATGTAATATTTTAGGAAAATGTTACCCTAACCCTAACCCTCAGCCTTCTGGGGAGCTAAATTTAGCTTTAAATTATGACAATCTAATCATTTCTTAATTTTATTTAACAGGCAAATAACATGTGCTATTCAAGGTCCTCTTCAGTATTCTTATCCACAGACAAATTTGGCCTGGTTAGGCTAATAAACCAATGACAGCACAGGTTTATAGAAAGTTGTATTCTAATATCAGTCCAGTAAACTGACCTGGTTGGGTCTGAACTGTGACCGGCTCAGAGGGCAGGGAAGCACGACCAACACCTGCATTATTAACAGCCGACACACGGAAGCAGTAGGTGTGACCTGTCTGCAGACCTGTCACCTTGATGCCACAGGAAGCAAAGTCATTGTTTACAACTCACTGACATAACTCAATTAATGATTTAAACCTTGACGCTGCAGACATAGATATGAGCAGTTTCTTCCGATTGGGTTATGCAAGAATAATATACACTTCTGTTTAATATACTTTGAAGTTAAGTCTGCCATGCCCCTTTAGTAAACATGTTTTTTTTTTTTTTCACTTCTCACCTTGAAATGAGTTTCAGAAACAGGTTTGGCAGTCAGAATCGTCCAGTTGTCTGACTGGTTTCCCTGGCTCATTTCCAGCATGTAGCCACTGACCGGACTTTGACCCTCGTAGAGCGGAGACGCCCATCGGAGCACCAGGGAGTCGTCTCTCACCTCCCTGAGCTCCAGGTCATACGGGCAACCTGAGGACCAGAGAACTGGATGAGCAACACACAGGAAACATCTGCAAGCCACAAATAAATTATGAATATGAGTCAAGTTGAAAATAAGGTCATAGATTCCCAATCTACCCAGATTGACTCCAATGCTGCACGTGGTAGTCAATTTGCAGATTGATTTTTAGCCACTTTTAAATTATCGATGTTATAGAGGAAAAGCCCATTTGCCAAGATTAATGAGCTGCTCAGTTTACCGAGCCTGTCTCCATTTCCTATATTAATGGCACAAAATACAGGACTGAGCAAATGTCTTCTCCACTCACTTGCCACAAAGATCGGGTGAATTAGCATGTGGCGGTAACGTTTATATTAATAATATGTATAATAAAAAATTATACATATATAAATAAAGTCAACACAATCTCAAATCCCAAGATTTGTCATAACTAGTTATGTTTGCGATAGGAAACCGGGTCCTATTGCGAGCCTATTGAGATCTGTTAAGGAGAAACAAGAGTTGTGTCTACTGCCTTCAAACTTCATCTTTTAAAAAAAATCCAAATTAAAGATGTAATGGTTGCAGCTGATGTGTGTTTTCCCAGATAGTCCTGAATGCATCAATTACTCTCCCTGTAATTGCCTGATTGTCTGCTTCTGTCCTGCTGCTTATAAAACTGATCTGTTTCCTTCTGCCCTCTGCCAAGTCGGCTGCAGCCCTGTTTCAGCTTTCCAGCACAAGTTCAAGCAATTACCCCGATATCTGCGATTCTGCCCTGGACTGTTTTGTTGACCCTTCCTCTGCCTTTCCCCTGTTGAAGATAGTGAGTTGGACTTTTTATTTTTTTATTTTTTTATTATTGCATCATTTTGGTGACTGAACTCTGCTCTCCTTCCAAGTAGTGATTTCTACATTCTGGACTTTGATTTGGTCTTTGGATTAAATTGGACCATCAAAGTTCAGAAATAAGGAACTGGGCATTGGGACCTTTTCCTCTACCCTGTTTGCCTGTCCTTTTACTAAAAGTTCTTCAAACAACAAAGATTCTCTGCTTTACCACAGTTGAAGGTACTGCAAAACCCAACAATATGGGTTTGGAAATATTACTCCACCTTGGAAGCCTTTGACTGAAAGCAAGGGTCTGAATTATTTAGGCAATCCACAGAGAATGCTGTTTGGTAATGCTACAAACAGTAATAATTTTAAGATAATAAAGAAATTTCAACTCTATGATTGTTTTTGTCTCACGGTTCTTACGGCGAAAATGAAATTGCTCAAAATCTGTCTGTATATCTGAAAGGAGCAGAGATCTATACTTTGTTTAAATGGGGGAGGGTATTATGTATCTTTCAAGAACATAGTGTTATTTTATAGCACAGTCAAGTTGGTTCACTGTTCTACCTTTAGTTGTTATAAAAATAACATAAAAGACTTTTGACTTTGCATGATGGTGTATCTGAAGCCTTGAAATTGGTCTCTGTCTCTTTAAGAAGATCCTTCCCTTTTCAACACTTCATCAGTCATCATTTTCTGGTTTAATTTGTTCTCTGTGCAATCTGAAAAAAAAAAATTCAAGGGTTTTCTACATTTTATCTGTTTTTGTTAATTTTCTGTCTAGAACCTGATCATTATCTGAGAAATGTTTTTCATTTGAATAATTTAGGTACAAAATGGGCTCCTGAACTCAATCTGCTTTGATATTTGCTTGCTTTACTAATTTACTGGTGTAAAAGTCTTTGACAACACTAGTCTTATGTCTGTTGCACACTATCAGCAATGTTTGTGATCTAGAAACCTCAGAAGGGGAAAAGTTAAATGGTTAATTCTAACATTTAACTTGGGTATTCTTCAAGCTAAAAGTAACTGAATTGTGTTTAACATCAAATTACGTCCATTCATAGATGCTTTTATTCAAAGTGTTTTACAAATGAGGCTATAACAATGCAGTTAATGTCAAAGGCAACAAAGATCCAGTAAAAAGGGGGCCAGACCCATCAGACGCTGCCAGATGGGTTTGCCACTTTCAACTCACACATTGGTTTCCCTCCCTGCCTTTGCTTGTAGCAGAGGAGTTAAAGTATCTTGATGTTCTGATCATCAGTAGGATGGAGCAAGACCTGGACTGACAGGTTAGGGCCTCATCTGCAGTAATGTGGGCTCTGCTCTGTTTTGGTGAAGAAAGAACTGAGCCTAAAGAGAAGCTTTTGATTTATCGATCAGACTTATGTTCCAATCCTCGCCTACAGTTATAAGATACAGATCATGACCCAAGGACCAAGGTCACGCAAGAGACTGAAATAAGCTCCTTCCAAAGACTTGCCAGGAACAGATTTGAAGATGCAGGAAGCCTGAAGTAAAACTTCTGATCATTATTATCAGCTAAGCATTTAAATATAAACAGCCAATTAAAAACTGAGGGATTTTAATCACTTGGGTCCTGGCTGCTATTCTTTGATGATATTCTACAGGTAAAATGTATCTGCAGAAGATGCCATTTGAAGCCTAATATCTTTTTTTTTGGTCTCTACTTTTCCAACTTTTTTTTCCTCTTTTCACAGGATCTGTTATGTTCAAGTAAGAGGATGTGATTGAAAATTGGGAGAAAAGTAGGCAGAGTTCAAGAAAAAAAAAAAACGTGAGCAATATAAGTTTATAAGATTATGAAAAGGTTGAATCATTTATGTTTTTCTGCTTCTGTGTTGAGTGGTTCAGGTAATTATACAGTATTTTGAAATTACAGCGCATGTTTATGAAACATGTACCCTTTTAATAATGTGCTGTTAAGAGTTAAATGGTTATTTCTCATTATAAATTTCCCACCAGCAATGATATTCAAGAACAAATCAAACATGGACCACGCATGGTAAATAGTTAATAGCTAATTCTAACTCAATGCTGCAATTTCAACCACTTTACTATTCATTTAACCACTGACCTTAAGTGGTTAAATGAAGTACCATTACTGTGTGCTTTAATGGTACAATAGGCAGGCAGCATATTATTATCCTGGTATTTCATACTGCCCTGTTTATTTTGCTGCGAGATGACTACATACGCTATTAGAGATGCAGCTTAAATAAAAGTAAAAATGGCAGCAAGTGGAAATGGGTTCTGCAGGTGATGGATGGTGTTTATTTCTATCTCCCCTCTCCTCCGCAGCTAGGGTCGATAAACAGATTGTAGAAGCTGCAGGGCAGCAGAGTATTGACGGATGCTCAAATTCCCAAAGCTCTTAGGTAAATGAATCACATGGGAATGGCTGATTTTTAACCGTGGAGTTCGTCTTTAATTTAACAATAAGTTGCGGCCTTTGTTGTCACTTTTGCTTGTGCAAGTTGTGAAATCCAAAACTAGCTTTGTCTGCCAACTGTTTGTAGCTGTTGAGTCTAAAATTGTAGCTAGCAGGAAATGTTCCTCCCTAAGTGTTTCTTTTTTCTACGTTATACTGATGTTTGGTAATAAACATTTACTATCTTCCAAAGGTTTTTATTGAGAAACACAACAGGTTTATGCAAAGTGTCAATATTTACAGGTTACCATGCAGAACATCAGCATTTGAGCCAAATTATGATTCGTAGTAATCAGTTCTTGGTTGATCATAGCTTAAATAATGACACAATTAGATGTTCTCGACTGAATCAGATTCTAGGATGTAGACTTGAAATGTAAGTGTTTTAATCCTGAGCCACTTGCTTAACCATTTTTTTATTGTGGCATTGTGCTGTACTTTGAAAACAAAACAAAACAAAACAAAAAAAATAGCACCAAATCATTTTTGTATCATTGGGTAAAGTCGAGGGTCATAGAACCAGATCCCTAACAAGGAGACCACACTCTCATAAATAATTACCAAACTTTTACTCAAAGTTCTGGAAATCATTGTCTGAATTTAACCTTAAGGATTTCATCACAGTAATTTATGTGCGATTCGGTCTGATAGAAACAGAACGATGACAGTAGCCTTAAGGGTGATGACATAACTGAAGCCTTTCATAAGCAACACTGGGCAGGATGTTTCATTTACTTACCAAAAGCATTGCTACAGCAAACACAAATTGCTACCAGTCGTGGCTTCTCTAATCACATTTTGGCTGGTTTGATAATATGTCTTTTGCAAAGAATAACATAAATACAGGCAGATTCCTGGGAGTGTTCAACTTTTCTTCTAGCTTTTATTCCAAACAGGGACTTAGCCAGAGAAAATAACTATTGCTCTGCAGTATAATCCTGGTATTTCCTGCAGAGTTTCTGTCTGTCTTTGATGTTCATCTTCCAGAGAAGTGGCTTCTTTGCTGTTCTCTTTCAGTCAGAAAGTCTCTGTCCAACTGTGCATGCAGAAAAACTCACACATGCCATCTGCCAGTCTCCAGCAAACTCTCCACTGGTGGTGACCAGACCGCTTAGTTGAATCATCTTTAGGACACATTCTGGACATTCTTGATCAATCTGGATCTTTCTTCACCAGAGTAAACTTATCTGCTTGAGGTCCTTGATTGTTCAATGAATGGGTGCAATAGCCTTGCCGTTTGTGTTGAGAACAGAAGAAGGATTTACATTTTTAAAGCAACCACTCTGCTCTTCTAATTCAATCATGCTGTCAGTGATGTCTATCAGTTACTCTGTCTTCAATAATCTTTCCCCTGGGCTAATGAGAAAATCACTAAAAGCAGGTAATTTTTGGCTGGGCTAAAACACAGAGCAAATTAGGTTTTAGTGATTAAGTAAATTGTCATTGACTTTCATGAACTTTGCATTGATTCCTTTAGTCATTCAGTAGCAACCCTGACTTGATGCAAACTGAAGCCATAAAAACTGAGGCAGGGAAGTTTGTAATAAACAAAAACAAGATTTTGCCCACAACTAACAAGTATAGAGACATAAAATCTTTACTTAACACTGCAAACATGATATTTTTTTCTTAATTTACTGCAGGTAATTGTTTTTATATCTGGAATATTTATTTATTTATTTATTATTATTATTTTAATCATCCTGTAATAATACCTGTAAGGTTTGCAATTGTTGGATGTAACTGTTAAGCATTCACATAAGCAGAGATGCATTTGCATGGATTTGATGAGAGTTTAGCTTTCACCTGGTTCTGGCATTGTCCACTTCTCGCACAGAAACGCTTCACTGGCGTCAGACGGCTTCCCAACGCCAGCCGCGTTGGCAGCAAAGACGCGGAACTGGTAGAAATGTCCAGTTTTCAAGTCTGATACCTGCAGACAAACAAAGCTGATGCATGTGACATTGCATGTAAATATATACATATATGTGTTTACAAGAATTTAAAAAATGGTTACAACATGCTAAATGTTTACCATCAGTGATATATTCACAGGAATATATCTGTGATATATATCACAGGATATATTCCTGTAAGCCATTCCGTCTTAGTGGAGTACTGGAAAAATCTCCATGCATTCGTCAAATCTCAGCTTTACTACACAACAACTTTACTTGGAGTTAAAACATTGCCTCCTTTTTATTCCAGCAGATCTCCAATGCTGCAGGCAGAGTGATGACTGCCTGCAGTGATACCCAGGAAATATCACATTCCTCTCACCTTAGCCTCTTTGCCTTGGGTCTCTGTGATTTAGAATGGATTTTAAAATCCTCATTACATTTATAGGCTTGAATGGCCTTGATCCATCTTATCTCAAAGAACCGATTGTTCCCCATTATCCCACTGGATCTCATTGTTCCCAGATAGCAGGTACATAACTTATCTCAGTGGAAACGTTTTTTCTTTTAAACAATTTGTTTAATTTGGTCTGACGTTTATAACTCTTCCTTTTTCTTCAAACTTTTCCTTTATTACTTTGCTGTCATGAATTTATTTTTAGAAATGCAATACATTTAAAACAAATCATTTTATTATTTACTCGTTCGTAGTTTTTGTGTGTTTTAAATTCAGCTTTGTAAATTATTATTTTTTTTTTTCAAATTACAATGAAAACCTCATCAATCTTACTTTGCTAATTTTACTCAGTTTTAACGAGACATAAATACAAAAGTCCAATCAGGGGGAAATGTTCTCCACTTGTACAGCTTCACTCTGTCTGATTCAGGAATTTAGAAGACTATTTACAAGTTATTAGCTCTACTGGTGCTGAAACATGTTTCTGAGCTCCTGAGACATTTTTCGCTCGGAGGGGAAGAGGTGAAGGGATTCAGGCCTATTGATCTGCTCATTGATCCGCCTATTCACAGCCACTTAGACTCTAAGGCCCTTATCGCCTCGGCGAACAGCTGCGAACCTCCACAGCCTCTGCCTATCTCCGAGGAACTAATTGACCTCAGCAAAGGGAGCTTTTTCATAACAGCAGCAGCAGCTGCTACCTGAAAGCTGCTATGTCACACCTGCACCTTTCTTCATTAGGTGCAAATCCTTTCCTGCATGATATATTTAAACTGAACAACAAATCAATCAGACCGATGTACAGTCCCAGCACGAGAAATGCATGGGTAGTGTCTTTAAAATTAAACTTCTGCCACCAGGGGGCAATCAGGCTACATTTGACTGACTGATAGATTAACCTTTGTTCTCTGGGAAGAAAAGTTGTCTGTTTGGATACTCGACCTGCTGCTCTAATGATCAGGTGAAATAATCTTTGTTGCCAATACGTATATCTGACAACTAAAGTTATTCCACTTTTTTTTAATAACATTAATGTAAACAATCCGGTTACAGACTTGCAAGTTGATTTTTTTTCCCCCCCATTTCTAAAATTGATCAATAGTTTCATTTATAAAGCCTTGAAGGCTAGAAGAAAACATTTGCAAATTACCCACTGAACCATAGACCCAAGTAATAAATCAAAGAATAACCTCAACAAACGTTACTTACAAAGTGAGTACACAATGATGGATTAGTAATAAATCTGAGAAATAGTTTCCACCCAAAACTATCTTTTTATGTATAAAAGCCTTTCACTTTTGGAGTTTTTTTTAAGTAAATAAATTTAGAGTAATTTTTTTTCTAGTACTTTTAAGTGTGCTGCTAGAATTTAAAATGGGGAGTTTTTTTTTACATATCCAGGGATGTTGAGAGTTTACTCTTCTTTTTGTAAAGTATCTTCTCATTCTTAAAATTTTAAAACCTTGTGAAGAATAAATGGCTGCCTGTCAAAGGTACTCGTATCCCTTAAAATTTTCATGTTACAACCACCCTCAGTGTATTTTGTTTGACTTGTTTGTGATAGATCAACAGAAAATAGTGCATAATTGTGAAGAGTAAAAGAATGAACACATAGTTGTTTATTTTTTAACAACTTATATTCTTAAAAGTATGCTGCAAGTCTTTCGATATATAGCTATCAGTTTTTCATATCTAATATTTTTACCCTCTTTGCAAAATAGCTCAATCTCAGTCACATTTGACAGTCTCTAAACATATATTTTCATATATCTGTCCACAGATTCTTGAATAGATTTATGTATGAACTTTAAAGTCATTTTAATACATTAACATGCTTTGATCTAAAGTAAAGGTTTCAAACTTCAGTCTTCAAAAGATCGTGTCCTGCAACTTTTAGCTAAATCCTCACTTCTCCACACCTGAATAAAATGGCCAAATTGCCTTTTGGCAGGCAGTCAACCTCTAAAGAGCTCAACTAATGAGCTAATTATTTGAGTCATGTTGAAGTAGACAGTCATACTGCTGCAGGAACCCAGCCATCAAGAGTTTTAGCTTCAGACTCCTGATCAGGGTCATTCCACGGTGGCTCTTCTTTGTACGTTTAGGGTTATTTTTCTGCTAGATGGGGAACCTCTGCACCAATATCTGACCTTTCCCATCCTCTAATAACCAGCTTTCTTCAAGGATGTTCTGAATCAACTCTAACAAGCTCCCCTTTTCCTGCTGAGGAATAACTTTCCCACAACAAGAAGCTTCCAGAACACCTTCTTCCAAACAGTGACTGTGCATAAGTGTGATTCTTTTGCGTGGTTCTGTCTACATTTAAGCTTTAAAACAGACAGAGGGTGCACCAGTACTTTCTTTTTCACCATGACTGTAGGTTTCTTCTTGATGTATAGAAAATTAAAGGTTTTTAGGCTTAAATCATGAGCAAAGCTCCAATCCCACGAAGCATAACTGTTTTGATTACAAATTGCAGCTCAATTTATGTTTAAATGATTCATTTGATTCCAAGAAATCAGCATCTTGATTAAAATGACACCCCATGCTGGAAATAGTTTGTGCTTCTTGTCGTCTTATGAAAGTGCCAAAATGAGTTTTGTCTGACAACGCAACCTCCAGTCCTAAAAACTGCAGGACACAACATGAGGGGGTCAGTTATTGTGCATAGCCATTTTCATTCTAATTGGCTTTGTCCTTGATTTTTTTTTTTTCCTCAGGAGATAAAAACAGCCTCTCACACATTTATAAAATATCTAATTATGGAGCTCTTGTATTCTTGGTGAAGCACTATACCAATTTTACTTTGTTAGGAGTCTCCATGGACACTGCCAGGTTTCCTAGAGACGCAGACAGATTGAGTGAATGATGGTTTGCTATTATTGCCAATTATTTGCAAGAAAAGCAAAAGTGGATAAAAAACTTTACTATTCAAGACGTCCATTCAAAACCCTTAATGCTGTTACTAAAAGTCCTTTTGGAAGTCTATTTGGACTTTGAAATCTACTCTTTTCTTTATACCATTTCACCATGGTAATGGTATATTCAGAGAGATGTGCAGTATTAATTAGTCAGTGGTTTCATATTGTGCTAATCTTGCTCAATGCTAATATAAGGTGCTAAAGAGAGTTTTTTTATGCCATCTCTGTAATAATTTTGTTTTTGTTTTATAGTAATTAGAAAACCATTCACCAACTTCATCCAAGAATATAGGTATAACCAACCCTGAGCTGCTTCTCTTTGGCAGGCTTTATGTTGACCTCTCTCCAGAACTCCATGCCCTTCTCCTTCTGGTCCAGGTAGTAGCCGCGAACAGAGCCTCCCCCGTTAGAGGATGGAGCCCTCCAGCCCAGAACCATCTCTGATTCGGTGCACAGCAGTAGAGCAATACCCGAGGGAGGTGAGGGAACATCTGCAGAAATGAGGGGGGAAAAACAAACAAACAAACAAACAAACAAAAGAAGTAGAGGTGAAAGATATTGGTGAAAGTATCTTAGCACGTGGCTTTCACAACATACGAATGCCGAGATTTCCTTAGAAGGCTTGAGATTCTGTCTAGAATGGCAAACTGTTGCATCTGTGCCAGGTTTAAAGGAATTATTCAGCTCATATTCTCTTTGATAAAAATTCATTTCTTGGAAAAAACTGGACTAATGCTATTATCCACCAGGATATTTCAGAGCTGGAGAGACTGTGATGGATTTTTGATGGCAGTGAACCAAATCTGTCAACAGTACAATGTAATGCAACCTGCCAAAGCACAATGTAGTTTCTGAAAGTGCATATGAAGTGAAAAAGGTCCTCTTTACATTCTCCAATAGTTGTTTGCTGAAAGCTAAAAAGGCAAACTGTAAATAAGTATTGGGTCAGATGGGTCAGAGTCTAAGTTAAATAACTTCAATGCCAATGAAAAGAGCCTCAAACCTTTTTCAGCACTTCTTTTTGGCTGGATGTGTTTACTCTGGGTTACATTTAGGGTGCATGCTTTAAATGAAATATTAAAACATACTGCTAAGATTTCAGGAACTGTTGCAGCATCACAAAATCCTTTTTGAACTTACTGATAGCTGATTTGACCAGGATGGGGTGAGACTCATCTGAATATTTGCTGTTTCCTGCTCGACTCACAGATTTCACCCTGAACACATATTCCTTCCAAGTCTTCAGACCGTGAACTATAAACCTGAAGACACATCATGCTTGGATCACACACTCATAAGAATCAATGGCAATGTATGTTATAATTACAACAATTTATTAATTGCATTCAGACACATGTTATAGGTCAATTTTTTATTTATTTTTTTTACCTGGTTGTCGTTAAAGGTTTGTTGTTGACAGTTTTCCACTCCTG
Organism: Poecilia formosa; assembly: GCF_000485575.1. Taxonomy (NCBI): domain Eukaryota; kingdom Metazoa; phylum Chordata; class Actinopteri; order Cyprinodontiformes; family Poeciliidae; genus Poecilia; species Poecilia formosa. The sequence continues at coordinate 15,916 of NW_006800024.1, read as the reverse complement.
TTTTCCTGCTTCGCTGTAGTACAGATAATATCCCAGGATGTTGTCTTTGTCTTTTGGTTCTTGCCACTGCAGCACAACTGAGGTGTCTGTGTCTCTAATGGCCAAAACTGAGTGAGGTGGAGGCGGCACAGCTAAAGGGAATCAAATGAGATTCAATCCATCAAAACAAATGGAGGTAATTTATGAACTGATGGTGCATTCAATAAGTTCAATGAGTTCATTGAAATTTACCCATGACAATTTCTAAAGAAAAATTTAATTGTAAATTGAAGTCTATTGCATCATTTGTTTTCCGATGAGGATGAATAAATTAGAGAAAGAGAGAGTGAGGTTTATGTTTTAGATTTCTATACTGTGGGTGAACAATTTCTACAAAAATTCAAGAAAATATCAAACTCATCCTGAACTATTTTCAGATATTTGAATCTGATTTAATTCAGAATCCTGAAGTAGCTATCAACACATATGGCATGTAAAAAAAAAAGAGATGGGAAGAATCAATGGGTTTTGAAAATGCGCCATTTTCAAAACCCATACGGAGTCTGGAATAATGCAAGAAATGGATCAAGGCCTGCAGCTGACCTCATGTCCAGTGAAACTGTGATCGATGGCAACTACCACATGTTCATATGCACTAAGGTAACCGGTAGGAAACATCTCATTTTTTGTCATAAGAACACTTAATAGTCAAATCAAAGATCAATAAGTGAAGGTAGTCATGCTTTATTTCATGTGCGTAAATTCAATGGTAGCTCCGAGGCAGGATGAAAACGTTCTGCAGTATCTGGCAGGTTTACATTTAAGCACCTTTTTCTGCTACTGTTTCAAAGTAGCAGAAAGTTAACCAAAGTTAACATTAGTTGAGGAAAACTTTACAAATCTGTGAAAATTGTTCCACTAAATTCTATAACTTTTTATTTTGTGGATTATTTAACTTACTTTGGTGTGTTTGTTTTTAAACAGTAAATGTTATGTTGCAGTTTTGTTGCATTTTGGTTTAATTGTATAGCTTTTTTTTGTTTGCTTTCTCTGATGCATTTTTATCTAATCTTTGCTAGAAATTAAATCATCCAGAAGCTTCATCTTTAATCTTCCAATATTATAGACAACTTGATAATTGACTTAACGGGGATTTGACATGGATAAACTCATTGTGGAATGAGTTAATAAAAAATATTTTCCCACATCTTCTCATTTTGTTTTTTAATAAGATACTACCTGTTTTGTCTTTTTTACACATGTATTGTGATTCCAGAATAAAACCAGTGGTGTCTTGGCACAATTATTGCAGGTGCAGCATTGTATAGGAGGTGAATGCTGACTCAGGAATTTAGTCTTAATTATGTAACTGACCTTTGAGCAGACAAAGTAATAAATGGGCACCAGTACTCATCTTCTCCTACCTTGTGGCTTTCCAAGGGAAATTGGTGGGCTCGGGTCGGAGGGGTCGCTAACACCATACTTGTTGATGGAGCGAACTCTGAAGCAATACTGTTTGTCTTTGACCAGATCAAACACTGGGTACCTGGGAGAGTTCACCACCGTGTCCAGACTGGCCAGTTCCCAGCTGTTTTTCCCTGCCAAGGACTGATTCAAGCAAATAAATTTAATGTAAATATATATAAAAAAAGGAAAAGTGTAAATTAAAAAAAAAATAGCTTAGGTATTTCAGCCAATCAGACCCTTAAATGAAAACACATTGAAATGAAGACGTATGTCTTTGTGTGTCTAGTTCTATTTACCCGTCACTGAAAGAGTCTCTCAAGAAACTAAAACTATACCAAACAGGTCCCTTTTTATATTCCTTATTTGGATTTCTATGTTGCTACTCTGTGGGTTTCACATTTCCTCTCCTAAGTCATTGTTTTGTCGGTAGAAATCCCAACAAAAGAGCAGGTATGGTAAAAGAGAAGAGTGATTATAAAGTGCTTGCTTGAGGGCAAAAAGGATATTTGAATGTTCACTTCATTATATAAGCAGAAGTGAGGCTGCAGACTTTAGTAATTTCAGGTGCCTTTGAGAGATTTGACAGTTTTATTACCTCAGTAACTTATAAAGCCTCAATAAAAATCTATTTCCTGTGGCAGTTTTCTGATTATTGAAGTCAGGAGCTGTTCAGTCCCGGAGTTGATATCGAGGAGCCAAGGCTCTCTATTGTTGCAAAGAGCAGGTCAGCCTCACATTTTTGATCTGCTTCTGTCATCACTTTGAACCTTAAATTTATAGTTGAGAAAATATTGTAAAAAGAGGGAGCTGGCTCCATCCATTGATTTTTCATACCTGCTTATTCTTTTCCGGGTCAAAGGTGACACCAAAGAGGTGTCACCAGTTCATTTCTGGGAGAAACACAATTATGCACCCATCTGAGGCAAACCTAACATACATTTCCTGATGTCCTCTGTGGCTTTTTGTGCCTCTTCTGTAGAGCTTTAAATTATTTTTTGGTGCTCTATCCTTAGTTGTATGAATTTAAATATCCCACATAAATTTTACTGCACTAAATGTTTGTGCAAATTGCATACAGGGCGTCTCCGATGTTCTCACACTCTACAATAAAATATCTGCAACAAATACCATGTTGAGCAGAATGTCCAATGACAGCGTTCATAAAGAAAGATACACTTTAAATTAATCAGGAAAGTGGACCTGTTGATGAATATGAAACATCTTTTTACATACAATTTATGAGAGATGTGTCTGAAAATATTTCTATCGCTGAAAGGTTTAGATTTAAATTGTTGTTCAACCAAGAAATTTGTTTCTGACAGGAAGTGATACAGCCATCTGTCCAACGATGGGAGTATCTGTTTTGAACAATGTAACTTTGCTGTTTTATATGTATTTTCATTTAAAAAAAAGGAATATCAAAAATTATTCATACCCTTCTCTAAAATCAGTGGAAAAATCTTATGTTCGCGTGACAGAAATCAAACCCTGCTTGATGTTTTCCAGTTGATGTAGTGTTTGACCCTGACGTTCAATGGTACTGGAATTCACAAATTCTTAACAACCACAAAAATATGTGGCCCTGCGGCAATTAGGTTCTGGGTTCAAATTCTGACCCAGGAGTCTTTGAGTTGGCATGTTCTCCCCATATAAACATAGTCTAAAAGTATGGATGTTAAGGTATTTGGTTGCTCTAATTTGCTATAAAGTCACAGGAAGTGTCTGTGTCTTTCTATGATGACCTGGTGAAAATGAAGGACTGATGATGCATCTGGTGTGAACCCTGCATTAAATACCTCAGCTACTGGGGAGAAACACAGAGAAAACGGCTCCTGACGTGGCTCATACAAGCTCTGTAAATTGTGGAAACAGCAAAACATCATCTTTCTATCTCCCTGCTGTGTCATTCAAACACATTACAAGAGAAAACTTTGAAAGCACCTCTGCTTTGAAATGCATAACAATCCAAAACGGAAGAAATTTAAAAGTTCAACTCTTGAGACCCTTTTCTTCTTGAAACTTTCGTTGTCGACCAAAAGCTTTACACTCGGAAAAAATAAACAGGGTGAACAAACGTGTTGTGCAGAAGACTTTTAAAAGTCTAACTCCTGATTGCTTAAAAACTGGGAAACATTCATATGACCTGGAGCTAATGATTACAATATGAAATGAAATTACTGTGCAGCTAATCTGCTTTCAGAGCTGATAAAATATGAATCCCTGTTTTTTTTTTGTTTTTTTTTTTGTGTGCGTAAGTGTGTGTCTGGGGAGGTGTGCGTTGGCGTAAGGACCGACCCGCTCCACGTAGAAGGTCAGCGGCTCCCTGCCTCGGGGTTCAGGCTCGGTCCAGCTCAGCACCACGTAGGTGTCGCTCAGCTCGCAGGCGCGGACGTCTGTGGGAGGAAAAGGAGCTTTGACCTGACCTGCAGAGCAAAGTGAGGAGGAGGAGGATGAAAACAAGAGAAAAACAAGGTCAGTATGAAAAGAGTTGGCTGAGTTACAGCTTTTCTCCTCTCATTGTAAAACTCTTCAAGTTGCGTCTGCTGGAGCTGATACGGCCTCACAATGGGAGAGACACTCAAACCTTCTCTGCTTCAGTTTAACCTCTATTCCTTATATGTCAAGTGTACCAAATAGCATTGGATAGGTTGAGTCAGCAAATGCTCAAGGACTCTACAAGGCGGTGAAGGACCGTGAAAGTCTGGGCAAATAGTGTTCGGTGTTGTTGTTCCATCTGAAACTATGCAAGTTTCCATGTTTGTTTCCCCTGAAGAGTTTGCAGAGCTGGAGAAAGTACAGAGAAAGCTCTCCTCTGCACAAGGAGAGCAAAGATTTGAAGAAAGCTGATCAGGTAAAAAGGAAAGCAACTTCTTCTGAGTACAGTGTGTAATGAGAATGACTCAGGACGTTTTGTTTCATACATACAATTACTGTAGAGATGCAAGAGGTGTATTTTTTTTTTCTGACACAAAACCTACAATAAAAAATAAATAAGATTGTCTACAAGACAGTGTGATGGATTCCAGTTTGATAGAGGATCTCACATACCATTCTTACATCTTCTTATATTTTGAAAAGAAATCAGAACAATCCAAAATTGGTATTGGCAGTCAAACCTTGCAAAAATAAGATGTTAAAAATCAGCCATGGCAAATGGCAATCATTATAGCAAGTGCTGCATTTCTACTATTTAGCGAAAATAATAGAAAAATAACAAACCAGTCAGCAAAATATGCCCCAAAATAGACAAATAAACACAACCAAAAGGAAAATTTGAGCTCTTTAAGCTGATCTCGACGAAGCTTAATCTCCCAATTATGTTCTAGTCATTACATTAAAAGCCTCACCACCTGGGTAAATGCATTCCACTGTAAGCCTCCATCATAGAGCAGAATCCAAAAGTATGATTGTATCCTCCAGGCTGCAGTTATTTTCTGGTGGCCTCATCTTCTTCCATCCTTTCACCATTCTCTCTATGTGTGGTACACAGTCAAGGTTATCGGGCCCCCTTTCATAGACATTCGCTCTACCTCGAGCCATTATGTGCATTTATTGGAAGACCACTGGGGACTTTTTGCTCCTTTCACAGCTGCAAATGGAGAAAATGCTCATTGCTGCGGCTGCACAATTACTGCAGCTCATTGTTAAACATAATATGGAGATGCATTAAAGCCATGAGCCTGCGGCAACCTACAGATGTGGGGGTGGCGGTGTGTGTTCCGGTGAAAAGTAAATCATGTGTTAGATACGCTCCTTTTGAGACGGAATCAGAACTAAAGTAAAAACACGACATCCTCACCTTCCAGTTCGTCTTTTGTAATGGTAATGGTCCTTCCTCTGTCCACTTGGACCACTGAGATAAGAGAAGATGGAGAAGACATGAGAGAAGACATAGGGGGGCGATGGAGTTACGCAGAGGTAATGATGACACCATTTTCTTGCAAATGTTAGAGGTGCAGACAAAAAAGATGAACAACAGCTTGACGGGAAGATGGAAAGAAGACCAGAGGCGAGTGAACCTTCTGTCTGTCCTTCATCTGTGTTTAATGATCCACGGCATCTGACCACAGCCCATCTGTCCTCATCGTTACACACACACACACACATCTCATTCTCCCTCAAATACCCCCCCTTTGAATCCAATATTTAGCAAGACCAAGAAATGCTTTTTAAGTCATCTTTTTTGGAAACAAAGCATTTTTCTCAACAATATCATTAAGATGCTGTCACAGAAATAACCCGGCGGCTGCGGATGAGATCTAAATCTGCACACCTACATCTGTTTTTTCTGGCACTGATCATTTCTTTGCAGGTATAACAGGGCAACTGAGGCAGATGAGGTGAATAAACACCAGGAGAGAGTCGTGAATGCTTTGCTGATGATCTTTGCAGCACACTGCAGATGTCGATGAGACACAAAGCAAAAGCCTGAATAAATAGGCGGAGAAAGATAAGACACACAGAAGCTTCCACACAAAACAAAAGGACCATATTGTGGGACATTTTATGGTTAATTGGAGCCTCAGGGAGAATCCCTTTCAACTCTAAACGTATAGTGGTTTTCCAGCAATTAGAATGACTTAATAGTGGAGGCACAAAAGGCTTTAAACTTTTTATTTGGATATGTGAAGCACAGACCTAAATACCAGACTTTGTGTTTGAAATTCTCATTTCTTTGTTTTTTACTTGGTTATTGTAATATTAACAAGAAATGTAAACACAAATGTAACAGAGAACTTAAGTTAGGGTTCAACTTGCCCCTCACAAGTACTAATCAGTTCGTATTTCCCTTTCATAACCATAATCAAACCATTTCATACACATGAACTTAACAAATGTGTGCAGACCCTTGAACTAAAACTGTGTTGAAGATAATTTTATTATAATTCCACCATTCATTCGTGTTGGATAAACTCCTAAATTCAGCTATGCTGAATCTAAATAACCAGAGGTAAATCAGTTGGAGCAAAAATCTTCCTGAAATTTGCTTATTTCTAGCCATATTAGTTTTTTTTGTTATTTATTTCTTTATTTTTTTTGCCATTTGTCAGTTTGTTAAATTTTCTCATTATTAGATATCCCATTGTCAATTGTTAGTGGTATTATAACCAAATGTTAGAACATGGAAACAACAACAAGTTGGTCACAAAGTGGAAGACCTGATGTGCAAAATGATAAAATGTTGCAGAATAGCTCAATTTCAGCTAACTGAAAGCTTCATGGAATGGGTTTTCTTGGCCAAGCAGCTACATTGCGCCTTCAGATCAAGTGCAATGGGGAGCAATGCCTTAAAGGATGCTACCATTGGAGGTATGTTCTCTGGAGTGACAAAACATGCTGTTGAGCAATCCAATGAAAATGTCTTGCATTGGGAGCTGCCAGGAGAATGGCACTTGAATCATGACTACCTTGAGTCATGTATAAAATTTGGCAAAGAGGTTTGTGAAGAAAATATGGGTTAATCTGAATTTGACAATCCAATACCCAGATATAATGTTGCATCGTCATGTCTTCCTAATGCCATGCAGCCCATAAGTAATACCCATTGTCCTGGTGTGTTCAAGAGGGTCTGCAGTGAGGACAGGCTCTGTGGCTTTGGAGGGACGTCCCACCCCGGCTTTGTTCACAGCACAAACTCTGAACTGGTATAGAGCCCCCTCCTTCAGGCCAAACACGGGAAAGTGGCATATTTTCTGAATGTCCACATTGCAGCGCACCCACTCTCCCTGACTGAGGTCACACCTAAAAAAAAAAAAAATAATAATAAGAGAGGAAGAGATTAATCACAGTCACGGGGAAATTTAGGCAAGTACAGAAAAAATAAATAATATATTTACACAACAAAAGATGTGAACAATTTATAGAGAAACAAACTATAAAACAATCCAACCCCTACAACAACAAAGCAAATCAGTAAACCCTCCATGCTCTATAATTGGGAGAAATCAACCTGAGATTATATGTCATGGTCATGTAAAAAAAGAAAAAATACTTCATAAAAATTCAGAGGACTTTCACAAAACAAATTCAGAAAAGAGTAAGAAGGAGGTTGCTTAGGAACTGGAACACATCTTTCCTCTCCTTATATTGAAACTCGAAAACATTGAGGATTTTTCTCTTCTACAATGATGGGAGATCATAATCAAGAGTAAACACGGAAATGATGCACACACCAATCTGAAAAGACACATTTTCCAGATACTTAAAACATTTATCACCTGAAAATGAATTTACTCTGAACCCCTAATCTTTCCTGGATTTTATGTGCGTGCTTTTCCAATGTGGTGCTGTTTAGAGAAAAGATTATGCTGAGCGTGTCACTTCTACTATAGGCAACACTGTGCCAAGAAGTGCATGCAGCAAAACACCTGCATGTTGCTGCCTCAGATAGAAAAGCAATAAAAGTTGGCTCTGCACTGCAGCCACTGGAAGTCCCTATTTTATAAAAATCAATTACCTTCTAGTTCAACAGACATAGCTTACTTGGTAATGCTAACGAAACACATCCAATCTGTCATTTCTATTGCTTCAATCAGCTGAGAAGACAATTCCTTTAGGACCTCTGCAGTAAAATGTTAATGTAAGTGTGAAAGGATCACTCAGACTGTTGTTGATTACCTAATTAACAAATGAAATCAAATGTTAACCATTTGTAAAATGACTGAACTTTTATATAATTTTTCATACTGACGATTCAAAGTACTTTACACTTGAAATTGAACCAGAACTTTCAGATTGAAAGAAGACAACATAATGAGCCAAAGTTGCCCGAATCTATAAGAGAAGCTGCAGCAGTAAAGTCAGGTTAAAAGGATGGCCGTGCCTTGGTAGGTTTGCAGTTTTATTATTATCTTCCATTCGTTTTGAGATGGTGGATTTTTCTTAAGAACTCCTTCTCTCTTCCCTGTCTGCTGTATTCGTTTGTCTTTGTCATGCTTTGTTCACAAATGTTATTTAGGTACTAGAAAAATACAAAGAAAGCCATTTGCTTTTAGCCAGTATGTTTTGCCTACATGTATCCTTTGCTAACACAGTGAAATTCAGTGTTAGTTGCCCCTAACTGATTATCCTTAACACATTTTCTGGCAGATTTAGACATGGATGAATGTCTTCAATTTGCTGTCTTTTCACTTTTCATTTTACAAATAATTTAATAAGACAATTTTGTATACTTTATTGTCAATTTGAATCATATGCAAGACATACAATGGAATCGAAATTGTTTCTCTTTCTTAATCTTCATAGCAACTATAAAGGTTTAATGTTTTAAATAAAAATTTAACTCCTAATGGGGAACAAATTAATTCTAAGTAGAAGAAAATATATTAATTTTTAGTTTTATGTTGTTTGGTTGGTTTTTATTCCCAAAACAGAAGTGTCTGATCATTCTCATTGCTGGATGCTTGTGGATTTCAATTCTTTCAGAGGTTCTTGAGGTGATTACACAGCTTAATGAAAGTCCACATGTGCTTAGTGAATTATTAAAGACTTAATAAGGAGAGCACACACTTCTTTTTATGAGGTCCCGAAGATGGTGGTGTATGTCAGAGAGAAAATGAAGACAAAGCTTCACAGAATTGTCCTTTGAACCAGCAGGACAGTGCAGCTTTGGAGAAAAAAAATATTTTCAGGAGCATTTTTTGGGAAAGCAACAAGCCTCTTTTATTCTAAAGCTGAAGGAGTTTAAACCTGCAGGCATCATTCAAGACTCTGCGCCAACTCTCATCTGTTTTTAACTTGTTCATCTGCTCAACTTGTGTTCTGCAGTCTTTATTACTACATTAAACCCTGGATTTTATTTCATGAATATAAATTGTACTGAATGATTGAATGCAGCTATTAAGCCAGACAAAAATGGTACAAACAGTCTTGGAGTAAAGCAGAAAGGAATAATTTATTTTCTGCATACCAAACCTCCGAGGACAACTATCAGTGCATTTCTCTAACAAGTAGGCTTTTATGTTGGTCACACAAAAGTCATTCCTGCCTGAAACACACAGACAGCAGCCTGCTGTGAATTTGCCAGTGCATATGACAACCCCTGTGGAGATGTTTTTCTCTGACAGCAGTTCTGAGACAAGTTGGAATGGAAAGTAAAACAGATGCAGAAAATAATGAAACAATCACAGGTAAAAAATATATATATATATATATGTAATAAATAAAAATGCAAAGGCAAAATGTTACATTTTTAGTTAGTGAATAGTTACATTAAAAAATGCAGCAGTTATTTGTTTGCAGAGTTATGTTAAAAACATTGTGTTAAAAAAACTAAAAGTTTGGTCAAAATATTACACAAAAGGAAAAAATACCTGCTTTTGCAACATAACACAAATCAGGCAATTAGGCAAGTAAAGGGCTTCTCATAAAAACATTAAATGTGAAGTGATTTATCAACATAGAAGACATTCTTATTTCCAAAGTCAAGTTAAAATATAAGGTTACAGATGATAATAAATTTAGTCATTTCGGAGCCAAAAGAGCTACTTCTACTTTGAGAGTTGTGCTAAAAGAGCCAGCTCTCTGAAAAGAGACAAACGTTTCATTACTACCTGATTCGAAATCAGAGTCAAGCATCACTGAAAAAGTCTGTAAAAAGTCTGTAAATGAAAAATGATCAGGAACATTTGGCAAATAGAAGAAACTTCAGAAGATAATAAAAAAAAGAAACACAGTATAATTATTCTCACATTTGACTACTATTACTGCCAGCAGGGATAAAATTAAGTAGTACTGAGTCAAATGTCTGAACTTACTGGGCAGCAAAAAAAATGAGTGAAGCATTGAACTTTTAAGTGGGTCTCTTTTGCCAAGACTTAACTTGAATTTTAATCTGCGATTTATAAATATTGTAAGTGCAGAACAAATCTGACGTACAGGTTAGGTCAGACTGATTCTCACCTCTCCACATAATAGCCCTCCACAGGTGATCCTCCATCAGCACTGGGCGGCTGCCAGGTCAGAAAGACGTAGTCCTTGTTGACATCGGACACCTCCACTGCCAAAGGGGATGCAGGACCTCCTGGTACTGCAGCCGACCCATCTAAGTGAGAACAGTAATGAGTCAGAAAAAGAATGCTGAAAGTTAGGGAAAAAAAATCCAACACTTAATTATTATGGATCGTTTGCTTATCAGAAAAAGTCTTAATCTAAACTTTTTTGGGGGGTTAGCATTTGCTCTTACATCAGCTGTAAAAATAACCAAAGAATCTAGATCAAACATGCACAATGTAACTTAAACAACGACAGAGAGAAGCTACAAAAACACATAGAAAATCTGTCTTTTTTTGAAGGGATTAAAGAAATACATTGACGTTTCCAAACCGCTTTCTCATGCTAGAAATATATTTTCAAACAACAAAAAGAAGTCGCCATCACGTGCATCTGTTTTTATCCCTTAGACCTCCAATTATTTGTTTTTTGTGCAATGCTATACACGCTTGGAATGCAAATATGACAACTGAATTAATCAGGAAGTTTACTTGCAGAGTAGTTAGAAGACTTACTAATTAGTTACTCCAACTGTTATAAAGGCTCTGCTCTTTAATGTTTGCAACCGAGGCCTGAGACAAGATGAAAACAGAAGCTTTGCAGAAAGTTATATCTGTATTTGGAGTCATATGTTGTGCACACAAAGTTTATGAATGATGCAAAGCATATCAAACTCCTTCTGAGGCACACACACTTGCATCACAATGAAAAACAAACACGAGCCAAGCATCCTCACAAAGCTGAGCGTTTTTCCAAGTGGTTTATATACATTCTGCAGATGCCGTGTCAGAGGTAAAACTGCAGTCCATGAAGACCATATAGTTCCACAGAATGAAGTTAACAAGCTCTCCGCTGCAGAACAGTTTGATTGATGGTGCAATTTCAGTGTATGAATCACTGCTGTTTGCTGACAGGAAATGAAAGCAAAACCAGAATTTGGTGACGACAACCGGTGTTTGGAGGAGGCGAGGTTGCTCAAACACTATTTATCTCGGATGGGACAGCAAATGATGATTCCACACTCCAAGCTCTAAAGGTGACTCCAAAGTACCCGTCAGTTTGAAAAACATCGAGTTTGACTCTGTAAAAGAAATCTGGGCTCCAAGTTTTTTGAGAGGCCTGAGGTAGTTTCTATGAGTCCCCCTGGCATTGTCGGAGAGACTTAGAAGACCCTGAAAGTAAAACTGGGTAGAAAAATCACAAACCAGAATGTTGTTTGTTTTATAATTTTGGTCTCTGCTGTGTAGAAAACATTGTTTAACATGTTTAAAATGCATGTCACATTTCTGATTCATGTAAGTAAAACTGAAAAAAAGTGTATTCCAATAAAATGTGTGTTTTGTGTGTTTTTTTTTTTTTTGTGGTTATGTGACAAAATGCAAAAAGATCAAAAAGATCCAAGGTGGTATGATTCCTCTTGCAAGTCACTTTTTTAAATCAATGCCTTCATCTTATTTCTCACCTTTAAGGTAGACAAAAGCCAAGTGTTCCTCAGTTCCATCCCTGGTCCTCAGTCTGGCACTATAAACACCTTCATGCTCCTTGTACACAGCCATCATAGTGATGATGGATTTATTGTCAAATGTCTTAATGTCAACATTGCTGGACTGCTGCAGCTGTATGCCTGGAGGATGACAGCATGGTTGAGTGTCAGAAGTGTGCCATATTTAAACTGCCAAAAAATGTGCCACAGGCGACTCCAGTTGCACAACCATCTCTGAACCAGAGGACGTCCTGCTGGAAAGGAAGCAGGTCTGATGTGAAGGTACACTGCAGGGAGAGGCCACTCCCCTCCTTTACCCAGGTAGGTGGAAAGGAAATGTCAAACCAGGCTTCTTTTTGTTGCTGCAAGCCTAGCAGAGGCAGAAGAAAAAGAAGGTCAAGGAGTGTGATGTAATAAAAATATAATAACAAAGAGAGAGAGAGATGGGAAGGAAAACAAAAGGATAATATTTTGAGTGAATGCTCTTTTGAACTTGTTCTGAACTGATCGAACTACAGGAATGGATCCTGATGATGGGAAATGTAGGAACATTCTGTCATTGTGCCATTAAAACTGATGTGTGCAAAGATATCAACTTGTTAGTATCTGGAGGGAACACACCCAGCTTCTTCAACACCAGAAATGGAAGGGTATGAAAGAACACCAGAGGGGTTTTAGCTAATTAAAAAATATATTTTTATGCTGCGTGGTATAACCATAAGAAAAAAAATAAACCCTTCATACAAAAGACCACAAACACAAAAGACCTCCACATGAAGCAGCCTGTGGGAACACTACATAAAACAACAGTAAAGCTGAAAATGTGGCACATTTTGAAAGTAAGCAGCTCCCTTCTGCCATCAGTCATTTCCTGGCTTACCAAGGCATCAATCCATAAAATCTGGGCATGACCAACATGTGTTTCAAGCAGCTTGTCAAACCTGGTTGTCTGAAGTGAATCTGTCACCAACAGACAGCAAAATGTTTTCTATGATAATTACATTCTGCTAAGCTAAATCACCGTTAAGTTAATATGCATATCCGCTTGTCATCATTCAAACCCTCGAAGATAGGATGACAAAGATAAATTTTCCACAGTTGCTCTTTTGTTTATTGGCTGATTTGTGCAGAAGAAAAAAAACATTCTCATGAGATAATCAAGTATCATTTAGATAAAAAAAGAGGGCATACAACTTTACAGGACATTTTCTAAGATGAACTTCTCCTAGGATGCTGATAAAACTTCATTCAAAATGATTACCATCTGATTTCTTACTTTGGGGAATGTACTGTATTGATTGTAGAGAGAGAGCTTCTGGGAACATACTATTGTAAACTAGATTAAATCGCATAATCTTGATATGCATTTGTATGTATTTTCAGGGATGTATCCAATTTAAAATCATTTAAAGTGACAAAAACTTTATAAATATACATTTAAAATCTAATTCTACAAACAAATAATGGCCTAATTAAACTATTTTAGATTTACACCATAAGATTAGGGGGAATTGCTTGCTAAATGAAATGCAGGGTCTCCTTATTATACAGATTGACATTTCAGCACATTCAAAGTTGCAAATCAAGCACATCCCAGATTTGCAATTTAGGTTTTCTCTGAATAAACTGAACAGACATAATACGACTGGAATACGTATTCTATTTGTTTCTAATAAGTCGAGACCTGCACAGATTACTCTTGTTTTTGAAGGACTTGGATACTATATTATGGAATAAAAATTGAGTTGATGAAAATATCCGACTTCCACATTAAAGCCAAACTCTAAAGTGCCAATTATGTATGACCTGATTCCTCAAAGTTTTGTTCCTGATATATTTCTGCCTTTTTTCTACATACATTCACAGGACAGCCTTGTCAAACATTATGAACAATCGATCAATTCTAATGAGTGGGCAGCCTTGTTATTATTGTAGAAACAGCAATATAAATCAATGAACTGTACATTTTGGCCAAAAAACTGCTGATCCTCACACATGGTTGAGGCTATATAGGTCAAAGACTACCAGAGCTGGGAGCAAAATGGGATAAATCTCCTGCTACTGCCGAGATGAAATATACATGACTGTCATTTCTGCTTAGATATGAGCAAGTCATTTTATCCCTGCAGCAAGCGACTCATATCTAATTAACACCCTTACATCCACAAACACCCACGGAGAAACATAAATCCAACAATAAACAAACACCAGCGATGCAGTGCACCCTTTCAGTCCAGCCATATCTTTCTTGAGGAAGCACGGCACACAGCACTGCTGAGTGTCATGCCAGAGTTTTCAAAGCCACCCAGACCTCCCTCCTTCGCAGGAGAAAAAAAGGGAGCTTCAAAGTGTGGCAGAGAAAATGAAAGGGGACACTTTTTATTAGGCCCTGGTTTGAAACTTACCGGTGGTCTGCGAGCACTCTGAACCAGCCATGGCTCCATGATATGCTGAATCACGAAGTAGCAGAGCAGGACAGATTAAAGAAAGGAGGGGAGTTTTAAAAAATAGAGAGAGACATCAGGAAGAACATTGTAAAAACGAAGGAGAAGGTAGCAAAATAAGGAGGCAAATCAAACTGGGCAGTGCCACATTTACAGAAAACACAGAATATTCTCTGGAACTGAGGATTTTAAAAAAAATAAATAAATAAAACAGATATTTAAAATATACCCAAAGAATACACACCTTGAGTAGTTGAATAAGATTTTCACAATGCTGTAAAAAACTAGTTCCCTCTTACAGATGATTTCTATTTTAGCCTTTTTGTTGAACCTAAATATTTCGGATTCTGCATAAAATGATATCAATGTTCATAAATCAGACAAAAATAAAATAAGTAAATACAAAAATATTTTTTTCAAATGAAGATTTCATCCCTTTAAAGAAAAACACCAGCCAAACTACCCTGGTCATTTGCTTAAAATATAATTGCCCTCCTTGTTGTTTTGGGAGAAAGTGTTAAATTGCACTGCATTATTATATATCAGTCTGGAAAATGATATAAGGCACCTTTGAAGTATTTGGGACACTAGAAAAATAGTGAGAACCATTTTTCCCCACACATAAAATAGGAGTGAAGCTTTTCATGAATTTCTAGCCAATCAAAATTACTCTGACAGCATAAATGTTTCATCCAGGAAGTCCTAAAATAACCAAGAACAACATCTAAAGCACAGCAAATCTCACTTAGGCCTTATTCATTCCAGTTTTATGGCTTCATGAATCAGAAGTACTGAATAAGATCTGATACACGACTAACCTGAACGTGAAAGGAGCCTAGTTTCCTAGGATACCAAAAGCAGGTGGAGGGCCTGATTAAGGCTAAATTGTGTTCACCTGTGATTAGCTGACCATAACGGCAACACCAAGACCTCAATTTTCATGCTTGTTTTTGTACCACTGCAACTGTTACTGTACAACAAAAAATTACACAGATACATGGTATGACCAAGTGTGGCAAGTGGATCTATATAAACATCGTCCACCATAAACTTACGGTGAGAAGCTAACTAACTCGGTATTGGTCAATGGAAATATGCGGTTTAAGATTAATTGTAATATTTTAATGTATGTTTAGTGTGGAGAACTGGAAAATTTGTTGCGAGAAACGCACTGACTGGGCTACAGGCTGTTTGCGGACTTCATAGGAATCTATGTGACACAACTCCACGGTTCTGCCACTGGTGAGTAAATACCTTTTTTTGTTGTTTTTTGTTTGGCCCATGCTGTTGCTTTGAGTGAAAGCGGTTGTTTATTGGTGGCAGGACCCGTTGGTTCGTCGTCGTCATTTTGACTTTAGTGCATTTTGAATTCTTGAGATGCTTTTCATAATCGTGCACTGGTTTTGACCACTTGTTTCGTTCGAACTAGTTTCCTATTATTTCACAATAATTATAGTAAGGAAGTCTAGCCTGCTGTTTTTGTTTGTTTTTTCTTGGGAGGTGGAAGGTATTGGGTTTATCTGTTTTACTTTCTCTGTTTGAAACCCTTAAA